>NW_006922285.1:914883-939883 GCF_000298275.1 Orycteropus afer afer
TGTCTTTTAATCCCCTTTCTCCTACTCTTCTGGCCTGCTTCTTTGGGCGTCCCTGAGTTTCCCCTCCTCACCTAATCCCTTCGACTGATTGCTTCAGCTGAAGCCAAAGAGAAGAGCAATCAGCTGAAGGGAACAATCACATTACTAGGTATATATCCCAAACAACTGAGAGTCAGGACATGAAGAGATATATGCACACCCATGTTCATCACAGCACTATTCACAATAGCAAAGAGATAAAAATGACTTAAATTTTTATCAGTGGAGGAGTGGGTAACTAAACTATGATATATACACACAATGGAGCACTATGCAACACTGAAGAATAATGTAGACTCTTCAAAAAACCTCATAATGTGGATGAACTAGATGACATTATGCTGAGAAAATAAGTCAATCATAGAAGAAAAAATATTTTATTAGTCTACTATTGTAAAAAGTTGAGAAAGGTTTATATATGGAAGGAAACTTTTTTTTGGTTACCAGGGATGAGAGGGGAGGGGAGGTAAAATTTCTAGATAGATAAGAAACAAGTATTGATTTGGGTGAAGAAGGAAAAGGCTGTATACCAAAGTGAATAGCCAACACAATAACACTGAGGAAAAGGAAGACACAGAGAGGTGCACAAGAGGTCAGACAACAAAGATAAACACTTTTACATATACACTACTTCATTTTCAGTAATAACAACCATTAATATATGGGTAAGTACATAGGTAGACAGGCTTAATAATCAGGTATTCATAGGCAAAAGGGCATATACCAATGGCCATATGTAAGGCAGGAGGTCTGGTGGCACAGGTCTGCTGGCCTAAGGCATTTGACTGCTAACTAGGAGGTTGATGGTCCAAATCCACCAGACACTCCACAGAAGGATGATGGGATAATCTACTTGGAAACCCAATGGAGGTTGTTATGAGTCAGAAATGACTCAATGGCAGTGGGTTTGATTTTTTGTTTCCAGAATATATAATGTTGGCAAATGTTATTTCTGCATACGTATTTGTATGTGCTTTAACAATCTCCATATAAATAGAACTAACTGGAGGCAAAGTTATGGTAACTTCTTAGCCACAGTCAACTGCCAGAAATTCAAGCTGAATTCAGAACAGGACATGGAAGGAGTGATATTATTACTGATGTCAGATGAAATTTTGTTGAAAACAAAGAATACCAGCAAGATATTTACTACTGTTTTATTGGCTGTGCAAAGGAGTTAGACTGTAGGGATCAAAACGAATTATTAATAGTATTACAAATAATTCTAAGAACACTTAATTGTGCTCAAAAAATCCTGTGCATATATGAAGAGGCAGTTGTTTGAACAGAACAAAGGGATTCTGCATGCTTTGAAATCAGGAAAACTCTGCATCAAAATTGTATCCTTTCATCATATTTATTCAATCTTTATGCAGAGCAAATAATCTGAGAATCTGGACTAGATGAAGAATATGGCATCAAGATTGGAGGAAGACTCATTAACAACTTGCAATAGTTAGATGACACAACCTTGCTTCCTTAAAGTGAAGAAGACTTGAAGCATTTACTGATGAATATCAAAGACTACACTTTTCAGTATGGATTACACTTCAAATAAAGAAAATCCTCACAACTGGACCAATAGCAACATCATGACAGATGAAAAAAGTAGGTGAAAAGATTGATGTCAGAGATTTCATTTTACTTGGATCCATAATCAACACCCACAGAAGTAGCAGTCAAGAAATCAGACAATGTACTGCATTGAGCAAATCTGTGCAAAATACTTATTTAAAGTGTTAAAGACTAAAATGTCACTTTGAAGACTAAGATCTGCCTAACCCAAGCCATGGTATTTTCAGTAACCTTATATAGATTTGAAAGCTGAGCAATGAATAAGGAATACTGAAGAACTGTGGTACTGGCAGAGAGATATCAAAAGTTCTATGGACTGCCAGAAGAATGAAAAAATTGGCTGAAGTATAGCCAGAATGCTCCTTAGAAGAGAAAATGGCCAAACTTCACTTCATGTACTTTGGTCATGTTGCTAGAGGAGATCAGACCTTAGAGAAATATATCATCTTTGGTAAAATAGAGGGTGAGTGAAAAAGGGAAAGACTCTAGATGAGATGTATTGAAACAATGGATGAGATGTTAGGTTCAAACACAGCAAATATTATGAAGATGGTACAGGACTGGGCAGTGGTTTAGTCTGTTATATTGTTGTTGTTGTTATTAGGTGCCGTCAAGTCATCTCCAATTCATAGTGACCCTAAGCACAGCAGAGCGAAACACCACCCGGTCCTGAGCCAGCTCCATGATTCTTTCTATGTTGCTGTTGTTGTTATGTGCCATTGAGTCAGACCTGACTGACTCATAGTGACCTCTCCTTGGGTTTCTGAGGAAGTATCACTACAGAAGTAGATTGCCTCATCTTCCTTCCGAGGAGTGGCTGGTGGGTTTGAACCACCAGCATTCTGGTTAGCAGTCAAGTGCCTTAGGGACTATTGCCACTGTCACCTTTTCAATCCATCTCGTTGAAGGCCTTCCCCTCTTTGTCAACCCTCCACCTTACCTTGGACATCCTCCCTGGACATCCTTCTCCAGGGAATGATGCCTCTCACAAGATGATCAAAGTATGTGAGATGAAGTCTGGCCATTCTCACCTCCAAGGAGCATTCTGGCTGCACTTCTCCAGGACAAACCTGTTTGTTCTTTTATCAGTCCCCAGAACTTTCAGCATTCTTCACCAACCACAGCTCAAAAACATCAACTCTTCTTGGTCCTCTTATTCATTGTCCAGCTCTCACAAGCATATGAGACAATTGAAAATACCATGGCTTGGTATTAGCCCTTAGTCCTCAAAGAGGCAACTTTGTTCTTGAGCACTTGAAAGAGGCCCTTTGCAGCCTAGTGCAATTTGCCCAGTGCTATACGTGTAGTCTAATGTACTGACTGCTGGTTCCATTGGTGTCAGTTGTAGAACCAAGCAATGTGAAATCTTTGACAATTTCAATCTTTTCTCCATTTATCATAATGCTGCTTATAGGACCAGTTGTGAGGATTTTTGTTTTCTTTATATTGAGATGTAATCCATACTGTATACTGTATTCTTCAATCTTCATCAATAAGTATTTCAAGTCATCTGCACTTTCAGCAAACAAAATTTGTCATCAGCATATTGCAGGTTGTTAATAATTCTTTCTCCAATCCTGATGCTATGTTCTTCTTCATATAGTCCAGCTTCTCGGATTATTTGTTTAACATACAGATTGAATTAGTATGGTGAAAGGATACAACCCTCATGCACTCCCTTCTTGATTTAAACCATGCAGTGTTCCCCTTTTCTATTTGCAGGGCAGCCTTCTGGTCTATGAGGAGGTTCCTTATGACTACAATTAAGTGTTCTGGAATTCCCATTCTTCTCAATGTTATCTACAATTTGTTATGATCCACACAAGCAAATGTTTTTGCATAGTCAACAAAACACAAGTGAACATTTTTCTGGTATTCTTTGCTTTGAGCCAAGATCGATCTCACATCAGCAATGATATCTCTCGTTCCATGTCCTCTTCTGAAATCAGCTTGTATTTCTGGAAGTTCTCTGTCAATATACTGCTGCAATCATTTTTTAATTATCTTAAGTAAGATTTTACATGCATGTGATATTAATGATATTGTTAGATAATTTCCACATTCTGTGGGATCACTTTCCTTTGCAATGGGTACAAATATGGTTCTCTTCCAGTCAGTTGTCCAGGTATCTGTCTTCCAAATCTCCTGTCATAACCTAGTGAATGCCGTCAGTGGGGCTTCTGTTGAAACATTTCAATGGGGATTCCATCAATTCCTGGAGCCTTGTTCTTCACCAATTCTTTCACTGCACATTCGACTTCTTTCTTCAGTACCATTGGTTCTTGAAGATATGTCACATCCTGAAATGGATGAAGATCGACCAATTCTTTTTGGTACAGTGACTCTCTGTACACATTCTATCTTCTTCTGATGCTTCTTGCATCATTCAATATTTTGCCCATAGAATCTTTCAGTATTGCAACTTGAGACTTAATTTTTTTACTCAGTTCTTTCAACTTGAGAAATGCTGAGCATGTTCTTCCCTTTGGTTTTCTAACTTCAGGTCTTTGCACATTTCTTTATAGTAATTGGCTTTGTCTGCTCAAGCTGCTCTTTGAAATCTTCTGTTCAGCTCTTTTACCTTGTCATTTCTTCCATTTGCTTTAGCTACTCTTCACTCACTCAAGGGCAAGTTTCAGAGTCTCTTCTGACATCCATTTTAGTCTTTTCTTTCTTTCTAATCTTTTTAATGACCTCTTGCTTTCTTCATGGATGATATTTTTGTTGTCATCCAAGAGTTCTTCTGGGTTTCGGTCACTGGTGTTCAATCCGTCAGCTCTATTCTTTAGACAGTCTCTAAATTCAGGAGGGATATATTCAGGGTCATATTTTGGCTTGTGGACTTGTTTTAATTGTTGTCAACTTCAAGTTGAATTTGCATATGAGCAGTTGATTGTCTGTTCCTCAATCAGCTCCTGGCCTTGTTTTGGCTGAAGACAGTGAGCTTTTCCATCTCTTCTTGCTACAGATGTTGTCAATCTGATTCCTTTGTACTCCATCTGGTGAAGTCCACAAGTATAGCCACCATTTGTGTGGTTGAAAAAAGGTATTTGCAATGAATACATCATTGGTCTTGCAAAATTCTATCATGTGATCTCCAGCATTATTTCTGTCACCAACGCCCAATTTTCCAAATACTGGTGATTCTTCTTTGCTTCCAACTTTTGAATTCCAATCATCAGTGATAAGCAACACATCTCGATTGCATGTTCAGTCAATTTCAGACTGCAGGAGTTGATAAAAATCTTCAATTTCCTCATCTTTGGCTTTGGTGGTTGGTTTGTAAATTTGAATAAGGGTAGTATTAACAGATCTTCCTTGTAGGAGTATGGATATTATCCTATCACTGACAGCATTGTACTTCAGGACAGATTTTAAAACATCCTTTATTATGATGAATGCCATGCCATTCCTCTTCAATTTGTCATTCCTGGTATAGTAGATCATATGACTATCTGATTCAAAATGGGTAAAAGTGGTCCATTTGAGCTCACTAATTCCTAGAATATCATTCTTCATGCATTCCATTTCATTTCTGACACCTTTCAATTTTCCTAGATTCATGCTTCTTACATTCCATGTTCTGATTACTAGTGGATGTTTGCAGACTTAATTTATTCATATCATTAAGTTTGGTTCTACTCTTATCAGGCAGCTCTTTCCCAGTCCTATATTGAGTGCCCATAGCAAAAGACATTATAACCAGAGAAAAACTCAGAAGGAAAAACTGCTAGTAGGAACACTGAAGAAGAAGGTGACAAAAAAAGTTGGGAACTTGAGGGATCCTGAAAGTAATTTTTTTCAAAGAAATGTAAAATGTCAACATAGACCTTCATTAAAATTAGAAATGGTGACTTCCAGTAAAAATGGAGGAATAGGCAGACAAGAGACACAGACTCTCTTCAACAAAGAAAAGAAAATCGAATTGACAGAGATACAGAAGATAATCCTGGGACCCTGAGCTTTGAAAGGAACTATACAGAAGTGGGTTAGGCACCAACTAGTGGAAAAACCTGAATGAAAACAGTGAGCACAGAGACGGTTGGAGTTGTGGACTGTCAGCTACTCTGATGAGACTGACAGTCTGAATATTTCCAAGTGGTGTTGGGACCTGAGAATTGACCTAAAGATCAGTGCTGGTCACCAAAGGCTGCAGGGACAACTGCTCTGGTTGCCTATGACTATGAAAGGAAACAGTAAGTAGGGAGACAATCTGGCTGTTGACTTTCTGCTGTCTGGAGGGCACAGCCATTTTGATTGTTTACACATGGCAGCCATTTTAGATATTTAAAGTGACCGAGGGTGCAGTTATTTTGAATGTTTACAAGTGGCAACCATTTTGGATTTTAAAGTGATAGCACTCTCATTTGGATTCCAGGGACCTAAGAACAGGCTCTGTTTGCCAGGGGTGGCAAGGACATATGAGAGGTTGACAACAGGAAAGGACACAAGTGGTGAGTATATAAGTGCTGTCAACTAGTGAACAGACGAGTGCAGTACAGTACCCTGCCTGCATAGATAACATACAAAGGAAATGAAAATTGTGGGCAAGTCACTCCAACATATTATCACCAATTAAATATAAACAACAAATATGTCACAATGCTTTGGAGACAACAGAGAATCACAGTCCACACAAAGAAGCAAGGTAAAGCAGGAGAAACAATGGAACACGATACAGACCCAAAACACATCCCTGAGGAAGACACAGTATTGGAACACCCTGATAAGGAATTAAAAACAATTATATGTAGATATCTTCAAAGGATTAAGAGACAGACCAAGAAAAATGCAGACAAAACCCTAGAAGAATTTTGGAATAAAATACAAGAACAATATGACAAAATAAATGAAAAATTAGAAATGATTCTACATCTATAGATAGAAATCCAGAAGATTAATACTAAGTTGTGAGAAATGGATAACACATTGAAAGGGCAAAGGAGTAGAATTGATGCAATTGAAGACAGAATTAATGATATTGAAGACAAATACCTGAATACTTCTTTGGAAAGGGATCCATCAGAAGAAAGATCAAAACAAAATGAAGAAAGCCTAAGGTTCATGTGGGATACCATCAAAAGGAATAACCTACATGCCATTGGAATTCCAGAACAGGAAGAGAAAACTAAAACCACTGAGAAAATTGTCCAAGATTTGTTGGAGGAGAACTTCACTGATATGATGAAAGATGAGAATATATCCATTCAGGAAGTCCAACAAACCCCAAACAGGATAGATCCCAAAAAGTAAAACACCAAGACATATCATCATCAAACTCAACAAAACCAAAGACAAAGAAAGAATCATGAGAACAGCATGGGAAAAAACAAAAAGTTACCTAAAAGGGGCAACAATAAGACTAAGCTCAGATTTCTCAACTGAAATCATGCAGGCAAGAAGACAGTGGGATTGCATATATAAAACTTTGAAAGAGAAAAATTTCCCACCAAGAATTATGTACCCAGCAAAATTTTCCCTCAAATATGATGGTGAAATTAGGACATTTCCAGATAAGTAGAAATTAAGGGAATTTGTTAAAACCAGACCAACCTTACAAGAGATGCTAAAGGGAGCCCTTTGGACAGAGAAGAAAAACAACCAACAACAAATGACCATTAACACACATGATAATATAACCCAGAAACCAACCCAGCTATGGAAATATCCAAAGTAAACAAGCCTACAAGATTGTAAACAGGTAACCAGAGACACCAACTGACAAATAAGGACAACTACAAACCAAAAAGAAGGAAAAACATCTGTGTTGTTACAGAGCTTCTAGACAGTAGGGAAGTTGAGAGAACTACAGGATAGAACAGATTGTTCTACACTTGGGAAGCAAACTATAAATCACAGAGTACCCTCAAAGAAAAAAGACAAAGCTTCACATCAAAATAAAAAAGAAGACCGGCATAAATATTCAGCAAATACTAAAACAATAGCAATGAAGGAAGTGATAACATGATTCATAAACAAAACAAACTTAGCAAAGAAAATTATATGGAACAAATAAATCAACACAAATAAAAAGCACATGATAAAAATGATAGCAACTAATTCATATTTGCTGATAATTACATCAGATGCACATCAGTACAGCTGGCAAGGGACTTACCTCTAAGATTGATGGAAAACTGCAATGCCTCACCACCAAAGGAATTAACAATTCAATTGAAAAATGAGCAGAAGACATGAATAGACACTTCACCAAGGAGGATATTCAGGTGGTCATCTAGTGCATGAAAAGATGCTCACAATCATTGGCCATCAGAGAGATGTAAATCAAAACAACAATGAGATATACAGTTTCACCCCAGCATGGATGGCAAAGTTCAATGAGACAGAAAATAACAAATGCTGGTGGGGATGTGGAGAGATTGGGACTCTCATATACTGCTTGTGTGACTGTGAAGTGACACAACCACTATAGAAAGCAATATGGTGATTCCTCAGAAAGTTGGAATTGGAGATACCATTTGGCCCAGCAATCCCATTGCTAGGTATATGTCCTAGAGAAGTGAGAGCCAGGATAGGAACAGATACATGTACACTCATGTTCATCACAGCACAATTTACAATAGCAAAAAGATGGAAACAACCTACGTGCCCATCAGAGAAGAGTGGATGACCAAACTATGGTGCATACACATACTGGAATGCTATGCAGTATTAAAGAATAATGTAAGGTCTGCAAAATACTGCATAATATGGATGAACTTGGAGTACATTATGCTGAGTGAAATAAGTCAATCACAGGACAAATATAGTATTTAGTTTGTTTTTGTGGAGGGTTAAGGAAAGGTTTATATATGGAGGGAAACTTTTTTTGTTGGTTGCCAGGGGTGCAAGGGGAGGGAAGGGAACACCACACACACAAAAAAAAAGTGCATTGATACATGTCACTTTAGTGTTATGTATTTCACTGTACATAAATTATATTTCAATAAAATGCATTGAAAAAAAATTTGGCCCTTATCACCTCTCATTCTTCCCATGTCTGGAGTAGTATTATTTTGTTACTAAGTCCCAGACACATTATAATTCAGGTTTTTGAGTTTTGTTGTTGGTTTCATTAGTTTCTTGAGATCTCCCAATTCACTATCATTCCATTTTTTCTTATTATTCTCTTCTAAGTTCCATTTTTCCACTTCAACACCCATTCTAAGTAAGTCCACTTACAAGATTCCCAAAATTTGAAACTGTCAATTATGAAAACCTTCTCTTAGTAATTTCACCTAAAAGATTTCTGCAAATTTACTCATAAAGTTAATTGTTGTTGCTGAGTTAAAGGTTTGAATGTAGTTGCCAGTTAAATTAAATTATTCTAATATATAGCATCAAGATACCTTATGGAGAAGTTCTACTTTGCATACACAGGGTCACCATGAATCAGAATCAACTCTGTGGCAACTTAACAACAGCAGTAGTAATATATAGTCCTAATACACACTTAAATAACATAAATTCTATTTCATTTTAGCTTGAAAAAGCATCATGAGGTCCTGAGAGGAAATTCTAATTGGCATACACTTTACAAGGATTCTACCAAATCAAGAGATATGCTGGGATATTCTTTACATGTGGATTTAATGGGTCTCTTAGGAAAAATCATGTAGAACATCAGAAATGAAAAGTGAGTTTCTGGACAAAGTAGCTTCCAAATAAAACTTGAGATGCATTTCTTTCTAATTTTCATAAATGTTGCCCTTGAAGTGTAATAAAGACATCCTAGGGTGAGATGAGATGAGGGACCTCAACAGTGGACTGTGAAATTTGTTGATTGTCAGTCAATAGGGTAGAAGGTATTTAGGCAATACAAAGCATGGTGCAAATTTAATGATCTCTGCTATGTTGAAATACATGTTGAAAATTTTTCCACTGTGGTTTATTCAAGCATGACAGATTAAGCTTACTATATTATTTATAACTTTCATTCACTGTCTTTGAGTCAGTCCCGACTCATACCAACCCCTCCTTGGGTTTCTCAGGCAGTATTTCTGTGAAAGTCGATCACCCAATCTTCCTTCTGAGGAGTGGCTGGTGAGTTTGAAACACCAGCCGTCTGGTTAGCAGTCAAATGACTTAGGCACTATGCCATTATAAAAGAGAAATAAAGGGGGGTTGGTAATCTTGGTTGAAGATCATAATGTCAAGAACAACAACAACAAAAAAAAGCCTTCAAATCAATTCTGATTCATAGTGACCCTATAGGACAGAATATGACAGGCCCATATGGTTTCCAAGGCTTTAACCTTTACAGAAGAAAATTGCCTCATCTTTCTCCTGAAAACCTGCTTGTGGATTCACACTGCTGATCTTTCAGTGAAAAGCTAATCACTTAACACTGGGCCATCAGGGTTCCTTATCATGCCAAGAGAGAGAATATATCCATTGTGTGAGTATTTATGAAGCTCTGAGGGAGCTAGTAAAATGGATATAGTGATAATGATGTTTAACACTGGCAAGGTTTGTGCTGTGAGGCTGGTTATCATTGCTTGTGACTTGATAAGAGTACACAATGGACATGATGAACGACAATTAGTGAAGTCATGGGGTTCTGCACTATAAATATAAGTTGTTGTTGTTATGTGCCATTGAGTCGGCCAGACTCATAGCGACTCCTCCTTGGGTTGCCGAGGCAGTATCACTATGGAAGTAGATTGCCCAACCTTCCTTCCGAGGAGTGGCTGGTGAGTTTGAACCGCCAAATTTCTGGTTAGCAGTCAAGTGCCTTGAGCACTACGCTACCAGAGCTCCTATAAATATAAGTAGTGAGAAGCAATGCTGTTCCATATGTATGCCAAGCAGAAATATTTAGCTCCTCTGACAACAGAGTTTAAGAATGACATGGAATATGGAGCCATAGTGTGTAGTGACCACAGAGGGATCTGGCACAGAAACAAAACTCATTTATTTCCCATGGCTATTTTTACCCAGACTTTCTGTTATCCTCTTAATTAATTGTTGTTGTTGTTATGTGCCATTGAGTCGGACCCGACTCATAGCGACCCCTCCTTGGGTTTCCGAGGCAGTATCACTACAGATGTACGTTGTCCAAACTTTCTTCCAAGGAGTGGCTGGTGGGTTTGAACCACCAGCCTGCTGGTTAGCAGTCAAGTGTCTCAGGCACTATGCTACCAGAGCTCCCTCTTAATTAATTAGGACAGGGAAATCTTGTGCTAGATTAATAAAAAACAAAACCCAAACCCACTGCTGTCAAGTCAGATCTGACTCATAGTGACCCCTCCTTGGGTTTCATGGGCAGTTTCACTACAAAGTTAATAACTTCCATTATTTGGTCAAGATATCCCAAGATATATCTGCAAGAGAATTAGGAAATTTATTATTATTTTAGTTTTTGAAATAGAACTTTTGGAAACAGTAAGTGGGATCTTGGGTGTTAACTGTGGGTGTGATGGTTAATGTTATGTGCCAACTTGGCTTGGATATGATTCTCAGGGGTTTGGTAGACAATATGTAATCATCTTCCATTTGTGATCTGGTATGAGCACTCAATTAGATGAAAGGGGAATTTTCTTGGGGGTATAACCTGCCTCTAGTATATAAATGAATGTTCTCTCAAAGTACACTTTCTTTCTTAACTCTGCAATCTTCTAGTTGTCTGACCACCAGTTCTTGGGACATAAGCCTGCAGACGTCTTTGGCCTACAGCCTCACCTGCACATTTTGTGATTGTCATCTTCTGCAACCCCATGAGTTAGAATAGGTCTCCAGCCTACTACCTCAAACACAAATTTTGGGTTTGTCATCCCCTCTGTGGTAGTTAAATTTGCCAGTCAACTTGGCTGGGTCTGGTTGAGTAGGTGGGTAGTAGTTATTCCCCATAATGAGACTGGTAATCAACTCCATGATGGGATCTACAACAAACAGCTGAGTAGCTGCTTTGGGTATGTGGTCTGCTTCTCATATATAAGCAGCAGCTTTGGGAATGGTCTCCAGTTTATGGCACGCTGGACCCTGCATGTAGCCATGTCATTGTTCAGCAGCCTGACATGCTCTGCTGACTTTGGGACTTACAATGGACTTGAATTAGTGACCTGCTGTGTGGTTTGGTAACATCAGGACTGTGCCTTTTTTACTTGTCAACCATGGACTTGGCAACCTCAGCAGTCAGCAGCTGTCTGATTGAAGAAAAGCTTCTAGCTCCAGTGGGCTGGGAGCTGGAGGCAGACCTGAAGCCCAAGGCTGAGGGACTCTCACCCAGCCCCTAGAGCCTGGCACTCTGAACTTGGACTTAAAGTGTTCAAACTGTAAGAAAATGAACTCCTATTTGTTAAGGCCATCCCATTTGTGGTATATTCTTGTCAAAGCGGCACTAAGTAACCAGAGCAGAATATGGGACTGAGAGAGGAGGGTGCTGCTCTGACAGGTACCTAAAATGTGTAAACAGGAGAAGAGTCCATCCTTGACTTGAGACCCTGGCAGAGAGACCCCAGTATACAGCATGAGAGACAGCAGGAACAGAGCCAAGAGACTGGCAGAGAGATACCAGCAGAGAGACCAGCATGAAAAACAGTAGTAGCAGAGCCCAGAGACAGGCATTAAACAGCAACTGGCTTACCAGCCCACAGAGGAGAAAGCCGGGTGCCATTGGGTAGGTGGCTTCCTGGAGGAATGGGTTGCCTCCGGGCATTAATTGGTGAAGAAACCAGCATAAAATAGAGTAGCTGGTTGGCCAGCCCACAGAGCAAGAAAGCTAAGTGTCCTTTGGGCAGAAAGATTAATCGCAGAAACAAAGAGACTAAGGAAATGGGAAGCAGAGCTGCCTCAGCCTCAGAGGGTAGGACCATAGCCTTTGGGGTGGGGGGCAGAACCATCATAGCCCCCTAGGTTCCAAAGAGTTAGACATTCATCAACTCAGTTCTGGAGTGTGGGGCTGCTTGTTCATGTGGGTCACTGGGATGGAGATAGAGCCGCTGCCCAAGAGTGAGAGGGCAGGGCTGCCATGCCCAAGAGGGTGAGGAATGGGGCCTGCCAGGCCAAGGGGGCAAGGCCAACATTTAGAGGAACTAGAGGACTGGAGCCACCTAGTGAGAGAGATCTGTACAGATGCCAAGTTGACAAGGGGTAGAACTGCAGTAGTTAAATTTGTAGGTCAACTTGGCTGGGCCTGGTTGAGTGGCTGGGGAGTTGGATGGTAGTTATTCCCCATGATGAGACTAGTAATCAGCTCCATGATGGGATCTACAACAAAGAGCTGAGTAGCTGCTTTGGATATGATGTTGGCTTCCCATATATAAGCAGCAGCTTTGGGAATGGTCTCCAGTTTATAGCATGCTTCAACCCTGCATGTAGCCATGTCATTGTTCAGCAGCCTGCCATGCTCTGCTGACCTTGAGATTTACAATGGACTTCAATTAATGATCTACTGTGTGGTTTGTTAACATCAGGACTGTGCCTTTTTTACTTGTCAACCATGGGCTTGGCAGCCACAGCAGCTAGCTGCTGTCTAAGTGAAGAAATACCTCTAGCTCCAGTGGGCTGGAAGCTAGAGGTAGAGCTGAAGCCCAAGGCTGAGGGGCTTTCACCCAGCCCCTAGAGCCTGGCACTCTGACTTTGTACTTAAACCTTCCAAATTGTAAGAGAATAAACTCTTATTTGTTAAGGCCGTCCCATTTGTGGTATATTCTTATCAGAGAGGCACTAGATAAACAGAATATCCTCCAACCATGTGAGCTAACAAATGTCATTGGCCTAGCCCCTAAGCCATGGATTTAGGATTTACCAGCCATCCCAGGTGCATTAGACATTTCTTCACAAGTGTGTCAGTTCCATGTACTTTATTTGTATTATTAGCAAGATATCCAATCTCCTTACTGGGCCAAAGCGCACACACACACACACACACATATATATCCATGCACACACACACACTCACACACGCATATATATATATGTGTATCTTTTCTTGTTACTCTAGAGAACCCAGGCTAAAACAGTGGGGCACTTGACAAAAGTAATTAAAATTTCTGATCTTGCTGTCCTAAATATAAAATCTAAAATACTCATACATAACTTACAGGGAAAATCTGAGGATTGTAGTAGATATCCATGGTAATATTTATTGTAGTGTTTTATACATAATAAATATTCATTAAGTCATTGTTTCTCCTGTTCCTTCCCCTTATTTACTTGAAAATAAATACTTGGCAGTAAGGTTTAGGTTAACAGTGGGCATGTCATTAAGAAAGCATTTGAGACATAGTGTCAAAACAATAGTCCCTGTACCCTCTCTTAGGTTCTTTTATGTATTTAATTATGCTTTAGATGCAAATTTACAGAGCAGAATTTGGTTTACATTCAACATGGTGTACATTGGGTTTCATTCCCCAATTATCATCCCCAACCCTAACCTACTCTCCTCCTCTCCCTTCCCAGTGACTCCCCCATCCCTGTGCCCTTCTTAGTTATGTACTCCTATCTGTCCAGCTTTTTCTACATGTGAATGCTGCCCTTCTGGTGCTCTATGGCCAACTGCTCCAAAGGGTATATCTCCATAGAGTAGATAGGTGCATTGCCCTGGGTTGAGTGTTCTGTATGTAAGTCGTACTATACTGTTGGGCTGAGAGCCAGCCCTTGGGAGTGAGTTTTATCAACACTGTGTCACCACTACCTAGTGTGGTGCCTGGCGGAGTAGGTTTTCAAAAATACATGTTGAACTGATAATGAATGATAGAATGCCCATTTTTCATTGTTTTTGACATATTCTAACTAAACCCCAAATCTATTTTTGAGGGCTCATATTAGTAATAAGAAAAACGAAGTTGTGCATACTATGTGGTTTTTAAAGAAAGAGGTAAAAACATTGCAGTTAGACAACCTGGTTAATCTATTTGCAAAGTTGAATGCATGCAACCTCTCTGGACCTCAGTTTTCTGATTTTCCTAACAAAAGTGATGATTCCAACCTTACCAATGTATGGTACAGATTAAATGATGCTGTGGTGCAATGAATTACTTAATATGGTACTTCTAGTAAGTCTTTGTAACTTGCACCAAATGATTGGGTGGAACTATGCAAATAAGGTGCTGTGGCCCAGTAAGGAGATTGGATATCTTGCTAATGATACAAATAAAGTACATGGAACTTTTGTGTGGGTGAAGCCAGGCAAATAAAGTGTTTGTTGTTCAATAGAAAGACCTACTTGCAGAGCACCTACCCCAGGGCAATGTACTCATCTATCAATCAGCCATGAGACACGAGAGGGGCAAAATTCATAAAAAGGGAAAGCTGGACAGACAGGAATACCTAGTCAAGAAAGGTACAGGGAGGGGGTAGTCACAGGGATGGGAGAGAAGAAGAGATTTTTATGGTTGGGAGTGGTAATCAGGGTCTGAAATCAAATGTGCATGAACTGTTGAATGTAAAACAAATTTGTTTTGTAAATTTACACCCAAAGCACAATAAAATAAAAATAACGTGTTAGAGAGAGAGAGAACATTTGATTTTATTTGGTTATTTGGCTCTGGAATCTGATCTGCTATTGATTAAATCAAATATAATTACAATCTTTTTCAATCTACAGTTAAATGTAACTCACGATATGGAAAGGTGAAGAGTAACATAACCTCTTTGAGTTATAGAAACTATTAAGTAACTGGGTTCTTAGGTCTTTGTGCATTCTAACTTTGGGACTCTGGCATAGAGTAATTGTACCAGAAGACAGACACACTATCTCTGTCTACAGAGAAGGCTCACCATGTTCTTAAGTAGTCACAGAAGAAGAGAAGATAAATTTAGCCATCAAGCTATAATTATGACACATTTTATTACGATATTTTTTTTTAATTTGTGAAAACAAATATATTATCAGTGTTGTAAAATTCACCAGTATTATCAGTTTCAAGATTCTATAGAGAAAATTACTTGACCCTTTAAATAAAGCCAAGTGATTGGATTGAATAATAACAACACATCTGTGATAGTCAACAGTACAAAAACCACTGTGCGAAAAATACCTGGCTTTATGCTTCAGAGCTTTAACAGATTGCTGGCTGAGTGAGGAAAAACTTTATTCCATTAAGATCTCACTGTGAAATTAATACAGAGCATTCTAGGAACTCATTCATTTCTTTACAACATCTGGAAAGAAGACTGATTATTGATCTCTTTGGATTACTATGTTTTGTTGAGAGTGGTGCTTTCTATATTCAAGGGAAAGGTTATTTGAAAATAATGAAGACATTTAACGTAACAAACCCCACTACATATCCAGATAAAAAGCTGAATCCTTGTGCTCAGATTGTGCAATTGAATACAAAACTTAAGTTAAAAAAGGAGTGATAACTGCTGTCAATTCATCACAAAAATCACTCTCAAAGTGCTGTCTTGTGAAATTCTCAAAGTTGTTTTCTTGGGAAGTTGCATGCAGGACAAAGCTAATAGAAATGTGGGCTGGACCTCCCTATGTTATCTTCTCTATACCATTCATTTTCATTGCCTTGGAGTTGTGCCATCTTTTTATTAACACTACATATTTATACCTTACAAAAAATACATGGTTAGAGAGAAGCCAAATACACAACAATGATACTATCTTTCCCTTTCATTAATCAATCATAATTGACATTGAAATTAACCACAGATGTGATGTTAGAATCATTAAAAAAAAAAAAACCTGCCAAGGTACTCATTATCAATCAGTTGGAGTTAATATGCAATTTTTAATCCATTTTGACCTAGAGGTTTGATATATTACTGAATGGCTGAAAAAGCCTGAACACCCTATAAAAAAGGGTCCCTCTCTATGTATGACCTAGTATCCTAAAATTATCTTCCCTTATCATTTCCCTCCCTCATCAAAATTATGAATGATTTAAAGTCATTTTTCTCAGATATTAAAGAGCCAAATCTTAACAATATCTTTAAACATATCCAAACCTGTGTTTGAACACTTTATTATTAGAGGATAAGTGAAATTTAGAATTGACATTTTTAAGAAGATGCTATGAACTCTAAAAGCATGAAACTCTTCAAGTTGAAAGTTTTTGGTAAGCAGACATGTTTTATAGAACTTTATTTTTTTCCTGATTTTTGGAGATACACTTCTTGAAAAATCTCAGAATGGAGGTGATGGGACAACTACTATCTTATAAACTTTGTGTTTATTAAAATCCTCCAATGCACATCAAGAATAATGATAACAATAGGAAATAGGAGGACACCAACTTGTACATGTAAGAGATAGACAACAGATGCTAATACCAACAAATACATCCACAATACTGCATTACCATTAACACCAAACACCAGGCTACAGATAAACACATAAACACCTGCGAGGATCAGATGGGGGTCAGTGAACAGGAGTATACTTTGGACCAAGGATAGATTCAACTCAGGCTAATCTTGCACAGAGACACCAGTGATACAAAATACCTGCAATCATTACAGAAACAATAGAAGACAGACACAGAGTAATCTTTCACAGATACCCAGACACTATGGGAGAGAGATCCAATAGATCTACCATCTCAGGTCCATAGTACTGGAGGACACCAGACTCAATTGGCACAGCAAAATACATAAAATCTTTGTTCCACATTCTACATTGATGAGTAGCAACTGGGTCTTAAAAGCTTTCAAGCAGCCATCAAAGATGCAGCTAAGGGTCTCCTAACATTGGAAGTGAAGAAGAATGAAAAAAAAAAAAAAAAAGGGCACTTGGAAGCAATCAGCCACAGCCATAGGACATGACGGCCCTCGAGACAAGAAGAACTAGATGGTGCCTGGCTACAAATGCCAACCACTCAAGAAACGATCAAATCTGGAGGTCCTGAATAGAGTGGGAGGAAAAATGTGGAACAAAATCCAAAAACTAAATAATGACCAGAATTACTGGTCAGAGGAATTCTGATGAGACCCCCAACACTATGGCCCTGGAATATATTCTGCACCTGAAATAAAACGCACCCCCAGGGGCTAGCTCTCAGCCCAATAGTTAACAAGATATGCATGCAGACCACTCAACTCAGTGTGACACACCCACATACTCTATGGTAATACATCCCTTACAGCAATGGACCATGGGGCACCAGAGGACCAACATTGAGGTTGAGGAAATGCAGGACAAACAGAAGTACATAAATATGAGGGGCACAGGGGGAGGATTACAGTTGAGGGAGGAGAGGAGACTGAATTAGATTGGACATGGTAAATGGGAGTGAAACTAAATGTACACATAATGTTAAATGAAAAACAAACTCTTAAAAAAAAAAAGAAAAAGAAAAAAAGAAAAAACACATTGGTGAGGAGGAAAAAAAAAGAATAGAATGAATTATATCATGCCTTTAATGTACTACACAATACCATGCTTAACTGAGTAACAATGACATGTGTTTATCCATTCATTTATTTAACCAATGTGCACTTAGTACCCACTATGAACACAGTTCTGCATGTATGTACCTTGTTGTGTTGTTAAGCAATAAAAGTTTTTGAAGCAATAAAACCACACATATGCCCCTCTTCAAAGGGTCTGTTTTATTATGATGTAAAAATCAGGCAATGCACATTCCTCATAGTAAAATTTTTTGTTAAATAAACTTTTGTAATAGTCAAAAAAAAAAAAAAAAGAAAAGAAAAGAAAACCTCAGGTGTGCTTGTAGGACCCCAGTTGCATCCTTACAAAAAGAAGTTGAATAAATCTAAGCCTATTAACTAGCCTACTTCATTTGAGTGGTAATAGGAGCTCTGGTGGCATAGTGCCTAAGGCACTTGACTGCTAACCAGGAAGCTGGTGCTTCAAAACCAATAGCCACTCCAAAGAAAGAATGTTGGGCAATCTACTTCTGTAGTGATACTGTCTCAAAAATCCAAGGAGTGGTCGCTTTGAGTCAGGTCCGACTCTACATCACATAACAACAACAGGGATTACATGAAATAAAACAGTATCAATGCCAAATCAGTTTTCTATATCACCATGTAACTAGGCTTCTGATTTGTCAAATTAAACTTCTGGAAAGATGGCTTGGGCCAAGTGCACCTCGTTACTTAAAGTAGTATCTTTGGTTCATAACATTTTAAAGAGGTTTATATCATCAGATTAGCTCAGTGAAATATGTCATTTGATTTCTTGACTGCTGTTTTCCTGGGTGTTGACTGTGGATCTTAATAAAATGAAATTCTTTACAACTTCAATGTATTCTCTGTTTCCCATTTTGTTGCTCACTGTTCAGTTGTGA
Organism: Orycteropus afer afer; assembly: GCF_000298275.1. Classification (NCBI taxonomy): domain Eukaryota; kingdom Metazoa; phylum Chordata; class Mammalia; order Tubulidentata; family Orycteropodidae; genus Orycteropus; species Orycteropus afer. Next base: position 933,705 of record NW_006922285.1, read on the forward strand.
GTGTCTTTATTTTCTTTATGTTGAGGTGTAATCCATACTGAAGGATGTAGTCTTATCTTCATCAGTAAGTGCTTCTTCAAGTCCTCTTCACTTTCAGCAAGTGAGATGGGTTCATCTATGTAGCTCAGATTGTTATTGAATGTTTCTCCAGTCCTGATGCCACATTATTCCTCTTGTATTCCAGCTTCTCAGGTTATTTGGTTAGTGTACAGATTAAACAGTGTGAGGAAAAGATACAACCCTCATACACAAATTTTCTGACCATGCTCTATTACCTTGTTCTAACAACCACCTCTTGTGCATGTACAGTTTCCAAATGAGCACAATTAGGTGTTCTGGATCCCCTAATCTTCACAAAGCTATCCACAATTTGTTGTGATACACAGAGTCAAACGCCTTTGCATAATAATTTTTTTTTAAAAAAGGTAAATATCCAACTGGTATTCTGTACTTTTTCAAGATCCATCTGACATCAACAACGATACCCTTCTTCCACATCATCTTCTATATCTTACTAGATTTCTGCCAGTTCCCTGTTGATTGTCTGCTGCAGCAGTTTTTGAATTACCTTAAGCAAAATTATCTTTATGTGTGATGTTAATATTATTGTTTGATAATTTATGTATTCTGTTGGATCACCTTTCTTTGGAATGGGAATATGGATATCTCCCAGTCTACTGTCCAGGTAGCTGTATTCTATATTGACTGGCAAAGACAAGGGTGGGCTCCAAAATTGCATCCATTTGTTGAAACATCTCTATTTGCATACCATCAATTACAGTTTTCACCAATGACACTTGGACTTCAGTGTCACTTTGACTTCTTTCAATACCATTTGGCCATACAGTACCTCCTGAAATGTTTCAACCTCAAACAATTCCCTTCTATACAGTGATTGTGAATTGCTTCCATATTCTTTTGATACTTCCTGCACCATTTAATATTTTGCTTATAGAATCCTTCAAAATTGCAACTAAAGGTTTGAATTTTTTCTTCAGTGTTTCAGCTTGAGAAACACTAAGCATGTTCTTCCCTTTGGATCTTCTATTTCCAGGTCTTGCACAGCACATTATAAGACTTCACTTGATCTTCTGGAGATGCTCTTTCAAATTTTCTTTCACTTCATCACTTCTTCCATTTGCATTACCTACTCTATATTGAAGAGTAAATTTTACAGTCTCTTCTAACATCCGTTTTTGTGTTTCTTTCTTTATTATCTCTTCAGTGACCTTTTGTTCTCTGCATATATGATGCTCTTGATGTTATTGTGTTAAATGTTTCATATTTATTCTTGAGCTACTGTCTAAATTCAGGTGGAATATATTCAAAGTCATATTTTGGCTTCGGTGAAGTTCTTTCAGTTTTCTTCAATTTCAATTTCAACTTGTATGTGTTCTATTAGTGGCCTTTTCTACAGCTAAACGCTGACTTTGTTCTGACTTATATTATTGAGGTTCCCCTTTAAACAGATGGAACCGATTCAATTCCTGAGTATTCCCATCTGGCAATTTCCCATGTACACTTTTATGTTGTTTATGTTTATGTTGTTGAAAAGAGCTATTTGCAATGAACAAAACAGTCTTGCAAAATTCTGTCATGAGATCTCTGGTGTTACTTCTATCACAAAGGCAATATTTTCCAACTTCTGAGCCTTCTTTATTTCCAAATTTCACATTTTAATCACCATTAATTATCAATGCACCTTGATTGCATGTTTGATCAATTTCAGATCACAGAAACTGCTAAAAATCTTCAATTTCTTTATAGTTGGAAATAATGGCTTGACATAAATTTGAATAATAGTCATATTGACTGGTCTTCCTTGTTGTTGTTGTGTTGTTGTTAGGTGCTATCGAGTAGGTTCCAACTACTAGTGACCTTATGTACATCAGAACAAAACACTGCTCAGTACTGTACCATCCTCACAATTTTGTTATGCTTGAGTCTGCCACTGTAACCACTGAGTCTGTCTATCTTATTGAGGATCTTCCCCTTTTTTGCTGACCCTCTACTTTACCAAACACGATATCCTTCTCCAAGGAATAGTCCTTTCTAACAACATGAGCAAAGAATGTGACACAATGTCTGACTGTTGTTGCTTTTAAGGAGCATTCTGCTTGTACTTTTTTCCAAGAGAGTTGTTCATCCTGCAGTCCATGGTATTTTCAATATTCTTTGCCAACATCACAACTCAAATGCATCAATTCTTCTCTATTATTCCTTATTCATTGTCCATTTTTCACATGCCTCTGAGGCTATTGAAAACACCATGGCTTGGTTCTGGCACATCACAGTCTTCAAATTGATATCTTTGCTTTTTAACACTTTTTTATAAAGGTATTTTGCAGAAGATTGGCCCAGTAAAATACTGGGTCTAATTTCTTGACTGCTGCTTCCATGGGCATTGATTGTGGGGCCAAGTAAAATGAAACCCATGAAAACTTCAATCTTTTCTCCATTTATCATGATGTTGCTTATTCATCCAGTTGTAAGGATTTTTGTTTCCTTTATATTAAGTTTCAATCTGTACTGAATGCTGTAGTCTTTGATCTATCATTAAGTGTTTCAAGTCATCTTCACTTTCGGCAAGCAACTTTGTGTCATCTCCATATCACAGGTTCTTAATGAGTTTTTCTTCAATCTTGATGACATATCCTTTTTTCACATTGTCTGACTTCTTGGATCATTTGCTCAGCACACAGTTTGAGCAAGTATGGTGATACAACCCTGACATTAACCTTTCCTGATTTTAAACTATGAAGTGTTTGTTTGTTCTATTTGATGGACTGCCTTTTGGTCTGTGTGCAGATTCTTCATGGGCACAATTAAGTATTCTGCGATTCCCATTCATCACAATGTTCTCCATAACTTGTTATGAGTCACAAAGTGAAATTCTCTGGCATAAACAATAAAACATTGATAAATATTTTTCTGGTGTTCTTTGCTTTCAACAAATTTCATCTGACATCAGCAATGTTATCCCTCATTCTATACCCTCTTCTGAATCCAACTTGAATCTTTGACTGCTCCCTGTCAATATACTGCTGCAATAATTCTTGAATTATCTTCAGCAAAAGTTTACTTTTGAGTGATATTAATGATATTGTGTGATAATTCTGTTGGATCACTCTTCTTTGGAATAGGCCCAAGTATGGATCTCTTCTAGTTGGTTGGCCAGGTAACTTCTTCACAATTGCCTGGCATAAATTGAGTGAATAGATTCAGTGTTGTATTCATTTATTGAAACATTTCAATGTGTATTCCATCAATTCCTGGTGCTTGCTTTTCACCAAGTCCTTCAATGCTACTTAGACTTCTTCCTTCAATCCCATATATGCTTAATCATATCCTAACTCCTGCCATTTTAAACATCTACCAGTTCTGTTTGGTACAGTGAATCTGTATATGTCTTTCATCTTCTTTTGATGCTTCCTCATCTGTACAATATTTGGCCCATAGAATCCTTCAATATGGCAACCGGAGGCTTGACTTTTTTTTTTTTTGGTGTCAGCTTGAGAAATCCTGAGTGTGTTCTTCATTTTTGGTTTTCTAACTCCAGGACTTTGCACATTTACTTATAAAATATACTTTGTCTTCTCAAGCCACTCTTTGAAATCTTCTGTTCAGCTCTTCTTATTTCAACATTTTTTCCATTTGTTTTAGCTACTCTTCATTCAAGAGCAAGTTTCACAGTCTCTTCTGACATCCATTATGATCTTTACTTTCTTTTTTATTTTATTAATGGACATTTGCTGTCTTCATTTATGATGTTCTTGATGTCATCCCTCAACTTGTCTGGTCTTTTGTCATTGGTGTTTAATGCATCAAATCTATTGTTCAGATGTTCTTTAAATTGAGGTGGGATATGTTCAAGGTTATATTTTGGCTTTCATGGAATTGTTTTAATTATGTTCAGCTTTCACTTGAAATTACATGTGAGTAATTTATATTCTGCTCCACAGTGAGCTCCTGGCCATGTTCTGACTGATGATGTTGATCTTCTCCATTGTCTCTTTCCACAAATGTATTTGATTTATTCTTGTGTATCCAACAATTGAAGGACATGTGTATATTTACCACTTATGTTGTTGAAAATAAAGCATTTTCAGTGAATAACTCATTGGTCTTGCACATTTTTTTTATGAGATCTCCACTGTCATTTCTTTCACCAAGGCAATATTTTCCAACTGTTAATGCTTCTTTTTCACATTCCAAGCACCAGTAATTTTATCAATAAATCTTGATTGCATGTTTGATAAATTTCGGAATGCATAAGTTGCTAAACATCTCCAGTGTTTTCATCTTTGAGTTTAGTGGTTGGTGCATAAATTTGAATAATAGTAGTATTAATTACTCTTCCTTGTAGACATATGGATTTTATCCTATCACTAACAGCATTTTACTTCAGGATAGATCATGAAAAGTTCTTTTTGATGATGTATGTGACACCATTCCTCTTCAATTTGTCAGTCCTTATGTAAGTGTCCATACAATTATCTTATTCAAAATGGCATATAATACTTCATTTCATCTCACAAATGCCTAGGTTATTGACTTTTATGCATTCTATTTCATTTTTGACATCTTCCATTTTTCCTAGATTCGTACTTCATCCTTCCCACATTCTAATTATTAAAGAATATTTGCAACTATTTCTTCTCATTTTAAGGTGTGCCACATCAGGAAAAGAAGGTCCCTAAAGCTTTCTCCATTCATGTCATTAAGGTAGCCTCTATTTTAAGGAGGCATTTCTTCCTCATTCATATTTTGAGTGCCTTCCAACCTGAGGTCCTCATCTTCTGGCACTGTATCAGTCAATATTTCCCTGTTATTCATATAGTTTCCCAGTAATATATCAAGCAATTTCTCACTGCACATTCATAAGTTTTTCAGTAGACAATTTTTCAGAAGTAAATTGTCAAGTCCCTCTTTCTAGTCTGTCTGTCTGTCTGAAAGCTCTGCTGAAACTTGTCCACTATGGGTGACCTTCCTGATATTTGAAGTACTGGTGACATAGCTTCCACTATCACAGCAACATGCAATCCAGCACAGTATGACAAACTTACTGACTAGTGAGGGGTTTGCAGTTATATGGAAACTATCCTACCACTGTCCCCCTTGTTCTTCAGAAAGTATCTTGAAATATTCTTTAACAACAAATTGGACATTATTCATCCTCAGTTTGTCATTCTCAGCATAGTAGATCCTATGATTTTACTCTTCAAAATGGACAATATCAATCCATTTCAGCTCATTAATGCCTAGGGTATTCATATTCAAGGATTTCATTTCATTTTTGATGACTTCTAATTTTCTTGAATACATATTTTATACATTCAATGGAACATTAATGGATCTTTGTAACTTTTCTCCTTGTTGAGTTGTGCCATGTCAGGAAATGATGGTCTCAAAAGCTTCACATCATCCACATCAGTAAGTTCAACTCCACTCTGAGAAGGCATCTCTTACCCAGTCTTATTTTGAACAACTTCCAATCTGAGGGCCTCCTTTTCGTGCCTGTATCAGATGGTGTTATGCTGCTGTTTATAAAATTTTCACTGGCCAAGTTTTTTGGAATTATTGCAAAGCCCTTCTTCCTAGTCTACATTAGTCTGGAAACTCCACTGAAACATGTTCACAATAGGTTAAATCAAACAAAAAACAACTCAATATTGTCAAGTCATTTACAACTTATAACAACCCCTCCTTGGGTTTCCAAGGTAGTATCACTATGGAAGTAGATTGCTCAGTCTTCCTTCTAAGGAGTGGCTGGTGGGTTTGAACTCCCAGCCTCTGGTTAGCAGCCTCAGACATTATGTCAGCAGAGCTCTCTTACAATATGTTACCCTGCTGGTATTTGAAATATCAATGAGTTAGCTAGTAGCATCACAGCAGCATGAACGCCACCACAGGAAAAAAAACTGACAAACAAGTGGTGAATCCTGGTTTGTATGGTGGTCATACATTATCATTCTTATCAGTGAATCTATTATTGTGTGTAATGTGTGTATACCAAAAAAATAAATAATTAACAAACAAATTGATATTGTATATGTATGTTATATTACACATATTTAATATCAATTGATATATGTGAGCTCTGGTGGCATAGTGCCTAAGACATTTGACTGCTAACCAGAAGGCTGGCAATTCAAACCACCAGCCACTCCTCAGAAGGA
>NW_006922285.1:940408-940932 GCF_000298275.1 Orycteropus afer afer
ATCTTTTCACCAAGTTGAATCAAATTAGCTGATTTTCTGATTTCTAAACTAGAATGAGAAAAGCAGTACTGAGACAATTCATAGGAAGTAATTAAAATATTAGCAAATGTTTATTTGTGCAAGATGCTGTGCAAAATACTTAGCATTCATCATGTATTCAATCTTCACAACAATCCTGCTAAGTGAAAATTTATGTATCTCCATTTTAAAAATAAATTATCAGAGAAGTTAGAATCTGCCCCATATTACACAGCTAGCAAATGAAACTGAATTAAGCACCTTAATCTCCTTAACCCCAAAGCCTAAAATAGTGCATGGCCCCGAGTGAACTCTTCATAAATATTGTCAATGCTGTTTAATTACTACATTCTGCTGTTTTTCATATGCCTCTAGCAGACCATGCACATAAATAGACCTGGCTGCCACATAGCTATCTTGATTTTGAAAGTTAAGAAAGCTTTCTGCTCTTATGAGTAATATACCCACCTCTCTGAATTTCACTTTAAATCCCATCTCTGAATTGC
>NW_006922285.1:942247-947486 GCF_000298275.1 Orycteropus afer afer
TGTTCAATGGATCCTTTAATCATATATAATGTCCTTCTTTGTCTCTTAAAGTCAATTTTATCATAAATTTATATGACCATTCCTGCTCTTTTTTGGTTGTCATTTGCTCGATAAATCTTTTTCCAACCTTTGATTTTTAGTCTATCTTTCTCTTTGTCTCTTAGTTGTGTCCCTTGTATACGGTATATTGATAGATTATGTTTTGCTATTCAGTCTGTAACTCTCTGTCTCGAGTGGGGCATTTAATCCATCAACATTCAATGTAATTATTGACAAGTATGAATTGGTTGCTGTTATTTTGTTATGTGTTTCTTTGTGGTGTTTCTGGTTTCTTTGTTCCATAAAATTTTCTGTGCTAAGCTCATTTTGTTTATGAATCATATTATCATTTCCATTGTTGCTGTTGTTTTAGTATTTGCTAAATAATATTTGTGCTTGTCTTCTTTTTTATTGTGATGTGAAAGTTTATCATATTTCTTTGAGGTTACCCTGTGATTTATAGATTTTTTTCCCTGAGTTTACAATGTTGTTGTTGTTATTTGCCCTCAAGTTGGACCCAACTCATAGAGACCCCTCCTTGGGTTTCCAAGGCAATGTCACTAGGGAAGTAGATTGCCCAACCTTCCTTCTGAGGAGTAGCAGGTGGGTTTGAACCACCAGCCTTCTGGTTAGCAGTCAAGTGCCTTAGACAATATGCTACCAGAGCTCCATTGTTATCTTGCAACTGTTGGTAATTTTTTTAAGACCTGTTAATTTTCTTCTCTTGTCATGGGTCTGTTCAAATATTCTACCTCATAAGTGTGTTAGTTTATGTAAGGAATGTGTTTCTAGAAATTTGCCCATTTCATCTAGGAGTTCAAATTTTTTGGAGTACACTTCTTCATAATACACTGACATTATTCTTTTTATTTTTGTTGGTTCTATCATGATGTCACACGATTCATTCCTTATTCGTGTTATTTACATCTTTTCCTTTAAGTTTGGCAGTAGTTTGTTGATTTATTAACTTTCTCACAGAACCAACTTCTAGTCATTTTGATTTTTTCCTATTGGTTTTCCTTTCCTGTTTCATTTCTTTCTGACTGAATCTTTATTAATTATTTTCTTTTGGTGATTGTAGGCTTTTTGTGCTACTCTTTCTCTAATTTTTGGAGATGTTGTGTTAGGATGTTGATTTTGGCTCATTCTTCTTTTTTGACATGGGCATCTTTTGCTATAATTTGCCCTCTGATCACTGTTTTGCTGTACACCAAAGATTCTGGTATATTGTGCTTTCATTCTCGTTTGATTCAAAGAATTTTTTAAATTCATTTCTTATTTTTTCTTTTGAGGAGGGGGTTACTCAGTTTCCATACATTTTATCTTTTTCAGTGGTCTTTCAAGTGTTGATTTCTTATTTTATATCATGTGATTTGAGAAGATAATTTGTGGTATTTCTATGTTATTAAATTTATTGAGACTTGCTTTGTGACTAAACATATGGTCTATCTTGGATAATGTTCCATGTGTGCTGGAAAAGAATATATGTTGGGTGAAGTGCTCTATAGATGTCTATATGATCAAGTGGTTGATCTAATTGTTTAGTTCTTCTGAATCTTTATTGAGTTTCTTTCCAGTTGTTTCATCTCTTATTGAAAGTGGTGTATTATAGTTTCCTACTATTACTGTGGGGAGCTCTGGTGGCATAATATGTAAGGCACTTGACTGCTAACCAGCTGGCAGTTCAAACCCTGTAGCCACTCCTCAGAAGGAAGGTTGGGCAATCTACTTCCATAGTGATACTGCCTCGGCAAACCAAGGAGGGGTTGCTATGAGTCAGGTCCAACTCAACAGCACATAACAACAACAATTATTACTGTGAAGTCATCAATTTGTCCCTTCAATTCTATTTAATTCTGTCTGACTTATGCATTTTGAACCTCTTTCACTGGGTGTGTAGATATTTGTTATGGTTAAGTCCTTTGTTCAGTTGATCCTTTAATCATTATATAATGTTCTTTCTTGTCTCTTATGGTTGTTTTTGTCTTAAAGTCTATTTGATCAGAAATTAATATTACCACTACCACCTCTACTCTTTTTTAGGGGTTCTGGTAACATAGTGCCTAAAGCACTTAACTGCTAACCAGAGGCTAGCGGTTCAAACCCACCAGCCACTCCTCGGAAAAAAGGTTGATCAATCTACTTTCATAGTGATACTGCGTCAGAAACCCAAGGAGGTTTTGCTATGAGTCAGGTCCAACTCAATGGCACAAAACAACAGCAAAAACAATTCTCTTTTGGTTGTTATTCACTTGGTATGGCTTTTTCCAACCTATGATTTTCACTCTATTTTTGTCTTTGTGGTTAAGGTGAGTCTATTGCATATTGATGGGTCATGTTTTCTTATCCAATCTTCAACTCTCTATCTCTTGCATGGGGCATTTAATCCACTGATATTCTGTGTAATTATCTATAAGTATGAATTTATTCATTTAATTTTGTTATGTGGTTTTTTGTGGCATTGCTAATTTCTTTGTTTCATATAATTTTCTGTGCTGAGCTAAATTTGTTTATGAATCATTTATCATCCCCTTCATTGTTATTGTTTTAGTATTTGTTAAATATTTGTGCTTGTCCTCCTTTTTTATATTTATGCAAAGGTTTATTATTTTTCTTTGAGATGATCCTGTGATGTTTTACTCTCTTCCCAAGTCTAAAACAGTCTGTTCTATCTCACAATGGTCTTAATTTCCTCACCATCTGGAAGTTCTGTAACCACACTATTTATTCTTCTTTTTGGTTTGTAGTTGCCCTCATTTACCAATTGATGTCTCTGGTTCCCTGTTTACAGCATTACAAGATTATATTACTTTAAATAGTTCTATAACTGGGTTCATTTCTGGGTTGTATCATTATGTGTGAATCATAGGTTGTTGTTTGCTGTTGTTGGTTCTCTGTCCAAAGGACTCCCTTTTGCATCTTTTGTAAGATTGGTCTGGTCTTATCAAATTTCTTTAATTTCTGCTGATCTGGAAATATCCTAATTTAACCCTCATATCTGAGGGACAGTTTTTCTGGGTATGTAATTCTTGGTTGGGAATTCTTTTCTTTCAGGGTTTTATACATATTATCCCATTGTCTTATTGCCTGTGTGGTTTCTGCTGAGAAATCATAGCTTAGTCTTACTGTTTGCCCTTTTTAGGTAACTTTTTGTTTTTCCCCTACTGTTTACATGAATATTTCCTTGTCTTTGGTAGTATGTCTTGGTCATCTTCTTTTGGGGGTCTTTCCTGTTTGGAGTTCATTAACATCTCAAATGGATATAGTCTCATCTCTTATTCCATATATTTTTTGTGCTAGAGTTCATCTTGTTTATGTATTTTCTTATCATTGCTTTCATTGTTGTTTAGTGTTTACTACATCTTTTGGATTTTATTCTTTTTTTTTTAATTTTGGTGGGAAAGTTTATAAATTTTTCATTGAGGTTAATCTGTATTTTAATCTTAAATTGAAAATAATCCACTCTATCTTGATATTGTCTTAATTTCATGTCTACAATGTCATTCTGTAATTAAATAATTTATTCCTCTTGTTGCTTTGTAGTTGCTGTTTTATACACACTGATATTTGTGGTTTTCTATTTTCACTTTGATATGTTATTATTATTATTATTATTAATATTGATATTTCTATCTCTGCATTGATTTCTGGGTTATATTATCCTGCATCTTAAACTCAGGTGGTTGTCTGCCATTGTTGGTTTTCTGTCTAAATAACTCCATTTTTAGTATTTAAGTTTGATCAGGTTTTCACAAATTTAGTTAATTCTATTTATCTGAGCATGTCCTAATTTTGCAACTGTAGGTGAGGGATAAATTACTGGATATATAATTTTTGGTGGGCATTTTTTTTTTCTTCATGGGTTTTGATATGTCTTCCAATTACCTTCTTGACTGCACAGTTTCTGCCTAGAAATTAAGTTTCATTTTATTTCTTCTTCTTTGTTGGTATCTTCTTCTTCTTCCTGAGCTGCCTTCAGGATTCTTTCATTGTCTTTGGTTTTGGGAAATCTGATTATGATACCTCTCAGTGAATTTCTTTTCACGTTTATCCTATTTGGGGTTTATAGTGTTTCTTTAATCCACATCTTTCCATCTTTAATTTTAGGGACATTTAAGTGTCCTTCCAACAAATCTTCTAGAGCTTTCACAGTGTTTTTTTTAGAGTCTTCTTGACCAGAATTCTAGTCAAATGTATTATTTCTGTTGATGATGTACCATATAATTCTTAAGGTTTTTTTTTTTTTTTTTCATTCCTTTTCATGATTGTTCTTTTGACAAATTAGTATTAAGATATTTGTCTTCAATTTCGCTGATTCTGTTTTCAGTGATTCAATTTTACTCCATTACGCTTCCAATGCATTATCTATTTCTGAAATTTTAACTCTTCTGATTATCTGTTTCTTATTTTTGTATGATTTCTAATTTTCTATTTATTTTTCCAATTTGATCTTGTATTGTTTATCTGAAGTCTTCTAGAATTTTGTCTGTGTTTTCCTTGATTTTGTTTATGACTTCCTTATTATTGCCTTTGTTTTCCCTCATCTCTTCCCTAACACGCTAAAAGGACCTAAGTATAATTATTTTCAATTGCTTATCACATATTTCCAATAGTAATTCTTCCTCCAGAAGATTTTCTGGTCCTACATTTTAAGCAGTTGTTTGAGCCATCTTGTCTTTTTTTTTTTTCTTTGATATGTGTGTGATGTGAAGTTGTCTGTTATCTCAAAGATATTGTGGTGTTATTGTACCAATTTTTGATTGTATGTCAGGGTTGAGGTGGCCACATTTCTGGTTATCAGGATGACATGGTGAGTAAAGAGGAGATCATGTCTCTCTGAACACCATGCACAGGTATTGACATTGGAGCAGTCCTGGGCAAGCAGAATTGGTTACCTGGTTCTTGTCCTGATAAGAATATTGTTTGCAATAATTTAAAATGGCCACACTGTGCCAAGCCAGTTGACAGTTCACCAGTCTGTATGTATTTTTATTTAATGTTTTCTGTTATTTTCTTCTTTTCATCTGCATTTGATCTACTTCTTTATTATTTCCCTTGAAGTTTAGGGTTCCAGTGTTATAATCTGTATCTATTTTACTTGGTTTCTTAGGCCTTTCTTGCACAAAGTCTAGTTAATTTGCCTGCCTAGTTGTTCATCTTGCCCAATATCCAGCTCCATTTGATTAAAAAAAAAAAAAAA
>NW_006922285.1:951933-953648 GCF_000298275.1 Orycteropus afer afer
TTTCCAGCCAAACAGAAGACAGGCATATGAGTTGAACATTTACCTGAGGTTGATACACTCTTTGGAGAGAACAATCATTGAGAAAGGAAGGCTGCCTATACACAGGGAGACAGCTTAGGGACAGGAGTCCATGGAGGGATGGACATTGGGAAGACGTAACTATGGGGAGGAAGTGGGAGGGGAATTGTTTCATTGTGGTAAACTGTGGTCAATGTCATGAGACAAAGTATATGTAAACTGCTATATGGAAAGTGAATTTGCTCTGTAAATCTTCACATATATACACACATTTAGCTTTGTGATAGGGATATATTTTAAAAATAAAATATATTTTTAAAAAAGTATAGATTCTAATTAGAGATTTGCCAGAAAAATGGACTTCCTTTTGGCCATTGTCACAGATCTTGTATTCCATACAGCATGATCAAGGCCTCCAAACTGGGAATAATAGAAAATTTATTCCTGCTTACATTATTTTGAGGAATTTTTAAACCATCTATCTTATTTAAAATATATATAAAATGAATTAGGAAAATATTTGCTCAGTAGCTGAACAAAGCATGAGATATATTTGATAGTAAATTGGTTAAAAATGTCTCATATCAATCTTGTAGTTAGAATCCATAAACCAGCCCAGGCTGAAATCATGCGTATTTCATGTCTTGTATCAGCCTCACCACAACTCAGTAGTTTTTGTGCTTGCTTTCTTCCTAACACGGGGAGATAATTTTTCATAAAATGTAGGTAATATGTGAGTCATAGCTTCTTTCCAGTATTCGTTAACACAGATTTTGCCTGTGGCACATGAGAAATAAAAAAGTTCAATTAAGATTAAATTAAAAAAAAGAAGAATAGAGTTCAAAAATAGGGGCTATGTAAATGCTTTTATTATTAGATTTATCAAGATTTAAAAAGTTATAATTGATGGGTAAGCTCATATACTTTTGATAAGATTGGAAAGTATTAAAATATTTCTTTCCAAGCTGTTTCATACAAGATTTGATGTTAAAAAAAAAAGAAAAAAAAGGTTAAATGTTGAAATGTTGACCCAAAAAATTCATGTAATACATTTTACTAAAAATGATAGAATGAAAATATAATTGAATGTATTTATAAGACTGTATATTATTATATTGTTTGAAATTGTAGAAGATGGAAGAAAATCTAAATAGTCATTTATGGATGTTATATCTTTATTCCTTATGTTCTGTTTTTGCATAGTGACTTCTTTCCAAAGATTAGAATATGAAAATGTGATTAAAAAGACTAATTTTACAATAGAGAACCCTTCCAAGCACTATCTCAGTCAGGTGATCAGGATTAACATCAACAGTGATAAGTAATGTCAATATTATGTACATGATATAATGTGATGAGAGTGGCACTTTATTTCTTCAGTCTTCTTATTCAAAACCAACACCAGTATGAACATGAGGGAAATATAAGTCAAATCCCGATAGAAAAACATTGAATAAAACCTGGTCAGTGTTCTTAAAAACTGTTAAAATCATCAAAAACAAGGAAAATATGAAACACTGTCACAACCAAGAGAGGCTTAATGTGATATGACAATTAAATGCAATGTGGTATTTTAGAATGAATTATAGTACAGGACATTAGATAAAGTTGTTGTTGTTATGTGCCGTCGAGTCAAACCCGACTCATAGCAACCCCTCCTTGGGTTTCTGAGGCAGTATCACTACGGAAGTAAGATT
>NW_006922285.1:954424-955814 GCF_000298275.1 Orycteropus afer afer
TATTCACTTTAAAAATTATAAGTTCAGAGCAAGGTAAATATAAAGTAATTAACAACTATTGATTTTATAGTAAATTTAAGAAAGTTAAGTACAGTTTCATGATTTACTTTGACTAAAATGTTATCTGTATAACATAAGATTTGTGATAAGATTTGTATACACTTTTTAGAAGAAGTTTTAAGTGTTAGAAAGTATTGACAGAGTCCCTCTGTTTCCTGTAGTGTTGATTTGAAGCCTTTGAAATGGAGCTTTTGTTAACACAAGTTCAATTGTGACTCATGGAAATCATGTTTGTCAGAGTAGCACTGTGTTCCAAAAGATATCCCATGGCTGATTTTTTTGGAATTAGATTGCCAAGCCTTTTTCCCAAGACATCTCTTGGTGGACTTGAACCTCAACCATAGAGTGAAAAGCCAAGTTTGTTAACTGTTTGCACCATCTGAGGAATGCACCTTAAAACAAGCATTTAAGAAGGTAAAAAAAAAAAAAAAAAAGCCAGGATCTATATTGCAGCAAATCTGTTATACTAATAAACTTCCATCTGAAGTACTAGTAAATTTTAAATATTCCACAATTCTCAATAATTTTAAAACCCATCACACTGGGACCAGATAGATTTAGTTAAGAAATAAATGAAAGAATACCCAGTGGGTACAAGACCATCCATCTTATAGGCATGCTTGTATTTGTCTAAGAAGTACTATTGGGATGTGAAAGTATCAAGGTTAAATTTAAATATTTAGAGGTATTAACTTAAAAAATGAAAGAATGCAGTGTAAGTTAAGCATCTAAATTGGGATTTAATTATCCAGCAGTATCACTGGAAAGGGACAAGTATAGAAGGCAAAGTTGTGTTCATTTCTAAAATCACTAATCAAAGTAGTAATGCTAAAATCTGTTCCTTTCTCAAAAAGTATAAATTCTAGAGTTCCGGCAAGATGGTGGACTAGGCAGAAAGACTGCACAGACCCACTTCAACAAAAAAAAGGGAAACCAATTAACACAGACACAGAAGATAATCCTGGACCTCTGAGCCTTGAAGGGAATGATATAGAAGTGGACTAAACCTCAACTAGCAGAAGAATTTGTGTGAAAAATACCAAAAAAGGAGACATACAGAGCTGCAGTCTGGCAGCGGTTGTGAGCAGTCCTGATGGCACAGACAGCTTGGAGATTACCGACTGGTGGTAGGACTTAAGAATTAACCTAAAAATCACCTTGCTAGTGAGGGACTGCATGGAGGACTGTGCATGGTAGCTGGCGAACAAATGGAGAAGGTGAAGAGAAAGGTGGGCTGAGCTGTGGACTTTTGCTGGTCCGGAGGGTGCCGCCATTTTGAAGGTTTAAAAAGTGGCTTGACTATTTTGGATATTTAAAGAGACAGCGCTCT
>NW_006922285.1:960066-964997 GCF_000298275.1 Orycteropus afer afer
AGTAAGATTGCCCAACCTTCCTTCCGAGGAGTGGCTGGTGGGTTTGAACCGCCAGCCGTCTGGTTAGCAGGCAAGTGTCTTAGCCACTATGTCACCAGAGCTCCCAGATGAAGAACATTAATTAAAAACTAAAACGAACAAAGTCACTGCCATTGAGTCAATTCTGACTCACAGCGAACCCCTTTGGGTTTCCAAATTGGTAAATCTTTATTGAAGTAGATTGCCTAGTCTTCCTCCCACGAAGTGGCTGGTGGATTTGAACCTCCATCTTTCTGGTTAGTGGTCAAATGCCTTAGGAGCTACACCACCAGAGTTCCTTAAAAAAGAACATTAGGTAAAAAATAAACAAATATAAACAAAGTATAGCATTATATAATAGCATTGTATCAATATTAGTTCATTAATTTTAACAAACATGATACTAATGTAAGATGTTAATTGGGAAAAAATAGTGCAGGATATTTGGGAATTCTCATTGTTATAATTTATAATTTTTTGATATATTTAAATCTTCTTTAAAAAATAATATTTTTTTTTTCAAAAAAAGTTCTGAAAGAATCTAGAGGACAGCAAATAAGAATTAGATACTTGACACAGCTGCGGAGTTCAATTGTCAGTTCCAACAGGGCTTTGTACTGCATAAGGTATTTGGGGTTTTATTCTCAGTGGAATAGGAAAGCATTAAGAAAATTTAAATCTGATGCATGATGTTAGCCCATTTGTAATTAAAAGTAAATAAAAAATAAACTAGCAATTGTGTGAAACAATGAAATAATAACAGGGAAGAAGAGTATGAAAATTAAAACATGAACAATGAAAAATATCATTTCAAGACTGAGATGAAAGTAACTGGGATGATTAATGAAGAACAGTAATTTGAACTGCATTTTGGATATAAAAATAAATGATATGGTTATGAATTGAATGTTGAGATGGGGAGAGTGAGTTGTCAATGCTAGCTGATTTTTAGCTTTGTGATAGGGATACATTTATATAGAGAGAAAGATAGAGGAGACATTTTAGGGAAAAAGACCTAGAATTTTCTCTTGGAAATGTTAAATTTGGAAAGCTTTGAGCCATCTAAGTAAGGATATCAAGCAGTCAATTGAATATGCTCAGAAGAAAATGTTAGTAGTGCAATATGTATAATGTACACAGACATGAAAATGAATGAGATCATCTAGAAATAGAAAATAGAAACAAAAATGCAACTAGGAGACACTCACACATTTGGTAGAATAGTACCAGTTGGTAGGAAAATTGAGAGGGGGAATCAAGAGAGAGCAACACCATCGAAATGCAAAGCATTTCAAGAGAGATAACACTGAACTCTATAACATAATCCTATGAGAATTAAAATTATGAGAATAGGAAATATTCCACTGGATGGAGGAAAATAGTAGTTATTTTTATGTATTAACACACTCTGTGTAAAATAGAGTGAGCAAACGTCATACGCTAAAGAATGAAGACCTGGATTCAGAAAGTGTTCAAAGAATTCTTTCAGAAATTTTGAGTGTGAAGCAGAACAAAAATTTGACCATGGCTGAAAGGAGATGTGACATAAATGTGGAACACTTTTCATTAGGTAATATTATCAGAGACTTGGGGGATTTCTTAGTCATCTAATGCTTATATAACAGAAATACCACAAGTGGATGTCTTTGGCAAAGGCAACTTTATTCTGTCACAATTTGTGAGGTTAGAAATCCAAATTCAGGGTTCCAGTTCTAGAAGAAGGCTTTCTGTCTATATCTGTTCTGAGAAAAGGTCTCTTTCTTCCTTCAACACCTGTGGATTCACTGTTCCTTTGAGATCTCCATGTTTCATTGTATTAATCTTCCCAAAGTTCTAGGAGCTTCACAGTGCAGAGTACTCTCTATTCCAAAGGATGGGCTCCACTACTGGCTCTATTTTCTTGGTAATAATCAGGTTCCTCTTTCTCTGCTTATTTCTCTCTCCTTTTATTACTTAAAAGATAAAAGGTGATGCAGGCCACAGTGCAGGAAAACTACCCTTACATTGGATCAGGGCTATGACTTGAAGAATACTGCATTCCAGACTTCCAGCAAGAGGGTAGGATAGGCAAACAAATTACAGACTCTCTGCGACAGAAACAAGAAACCAATTGAAACAGATACAGAAGATAATCCTGGAAACTCAATCTTTGAAGGGAAGGGTAAAGAAGTGGATTAAACACCAACAAGTAGAAGAACCTGAATGAAAACAGTGAATAAGGAGACAAACAGAGCTGTGGACTATCAACTGCCCTGATGGCATGGTGAATTTGAAAATGTACAAGATGTATTTGGATCCAGACATCAATCTAAGAATCAACACTGCTCACCAAGGATCACATGAGCAACTGCACTGAAGGCTGACAATTAGAAAGGAAAACAGCAAAGATGGAGACAAACAGAATTGTGAACTGCCAGCTGACCTGAGGGCACAGCCGTTTTGAATACTTACATGAGGCATTACAATCCAGCAGCAACCTAAGAATCAGTTCTGCTCACCAAGGACTACAGGAGCAAGGACTGTACTGAGGGCTGACAATTAGAAACAAAAATAGTGAAGAAGGAGACAAACAAGTTATGGACTGCCAGCTGTCTTGAGGGATCAGTCATTTTGAATATTTGCAAGCAGAGCAGCTATTTTGGATACAAGTAAATGCCTTTCTGATCTAGGCAGCAATATAATAATAAGCTCTACTTGCCAAGAAGAGCAGGGGCAACCAAACTGTAGGTTGATGACTAAAAGGGTGCAATTTTCCCCTTGTTATTCTTATACCTCAAACCCTCTTGGTGAACAGAAGTGTGGCCATCCCCTATATCCACTCCTTTCTGAACCAGCAAGAATTCCATCCTGTCTGTGCCCTGACAGAACCTGGGTTCTCTGCTGCTCAGTGTTGCTATGTTGGTTTTTAAATTATTGTTTTTTTACCCCTTTCCTGTCTCATGTTCTTTTTTTTTTTTTTTTCCTCTTCTCTTTTCCTGGCTCCCTTCTTTTTTTCTTTCTTTCTTCTTTTGGTTGTTTCTATCCCTTGTTTTTTTTTTCCTTTTGCAGTTTTCCCATTTTTCCTTTACTATTCTTTTACACTTCTTTTCTCTCATTTCCCCCTCCCCAAATGTTATGTTTTTTTTCCTCATTATCTTTTTTTGTATATACATATATACATACACGCATATATATATATGCATATGTATACACACACATACATACACACATACACACATATATAGGAGCTCTGGTGGTATAATGCCTAAAGCATTTGTACAATCTAGTTCAGTAGAGATACCATCTCAGAAACATGAGAACATGAGAAGGGGTCACTAGGAGTCACAATCAACTCAACAGCAGTGAGTTTAGCTTTATATATATACATATACATATATATACTATATATATGTGCGTGTATGTGTATATACATATACATATATATATATATATATATATGCATATGTATACACACACATACATACACACATACACACATATATAGGAGCTCTGGTGGTATAATGCCTAAAGCATTTGTACAATCTAGTTCAGTAGAGATACCATCTCAGAAACATGAGAACATGAGAAGGGGTCACTAGGAGTCACAATCAACTCAACAGCAGTGAGTTTAGCTTTATATATATATATATATATATATATATATATATATATGTGTGTGTGTGTGTGTGTGTGTGTATGTGTGTGTGTATAATTTTTCTTTTCATTTATTGCTTTTCCTTTTTTGTTTTCTTTTGTTTTTACAATTATTCCTATTTTAATATATATTTGTTTGCTTCTTTTCTTGTCTTTATTGTTTTGGGGTTTATTTTTTATTTTTTCTGAGTTGGGGACAGACATCATTTCCACACAACCCAATTATCCCTGCACCGCCTGCTGCCCAATTGAGTTAGGGCCACCACTTTCTTCTCCACCAAGTTACCAATGAAAGAAAGTAGCCAGTACAACCTCAACTCACCCTCAACTGCTCCTCATAAACAGCTAAAAAAGATCTGTGCATACACTCTCATTCTCTATCACACTACTAGAAGACAGGTGGTAAGTGCCTATGTGCTGCCAAATAATAAATACAGGAGCATAGTAACCTGCTCACATACATAGAGCTAAGTGAAATAAAATAAAATAATGAAATAAAATAAAATAATAAAATTAAAGTATAATAAAATAAAAACAACTCTTGTGTGAATCTCACCAACATAAAACCACCAACTAAAAATAAATACAACAACACAATGTTTCAGAGACAACTGACCATTCCAGCCCATACAAAGAACCAAGATAAAGTAGAACAAACAAGGACCAGAATACGACCCAGAAAACACCCGTGAGTAAAAAGCAGAATTGGAATTCCCTGATAAAGAATTAAAAATATATATATATATATATTTGGATACCTTCAGCAGATTGAGAAACAGATAAAGGAAAACATTGACAAAGTTAAAGGAAACACAGAAAAACTCTAGAAAAATTTCAGAAAACAATACAAGAAAAAGCTGACAAAATAAACAAAAAGTTAAGAATGATACAAAAACAACAAATAGAAATCGAGAAGACTAATAATAAGATTTTCAGAAATAGATAACATATTGAAAGGGGAAAAGAGTAGAATCAAGTCAATGGAAGACAGAATTAATGAGATTGAAAACAAAAACCTCAATACTACTTCGTTGAGGGATTAATCAGAAAAAAGAGATCATAACAAAATGTAGAAAGCCTAAGATTCATGTGGGATGCCATCAAGAGGGATAATCTTTAAGTAATAAGAAATCTATAACAGGAAGAGACAAATAAAACTTCAGAGAAAATTGTTGAAGATTTGTTAGAAAAGAATTTCCCTAATACAATGAAAGATGAGAAGACATCTATTGAGGAAGTTGAATGACTCAAACAGGATAGACCCAAAAAGAAAATCATGG
>NW_006922285.1:965335-969133 GCF_000298275.1 Orycteropus afer afer
TGTTATAGAAATACCCAAAGTAAAATAAGTTTACAAGATTCTAAACTGGAAACCAGAGACATTGATTGGTAAATGAATACAACCTAAGCCAAAAAGAGAGAATAAATACTGTATGGACAGGACTTCAAAATGGTGAGGAATTCAAGACAATTGTGAGATAGAACAGACTGTTCTAAACATGGGAAGAAAATTATAAATCACAGGGTAACTTCAAAGAAAAATAATAAACCTTCAAATAAAAATAAAAAGAGGACAGGCAAAAATATTTAGCCAATACTAAAACAATAGCAATGAAATAAATGATAATAAAATTCATAAACAAAATGAGCTCAGCACATACAATTATTTGGAAAGAAATCAGCAACACCACAAAAAAATCACATGATAAAATGACAGCAACATATTCATGCTTGTCTATTAGGTGGGTAATTTCTTCTAAGACTGAGATTTTCACAGAAACAGAGAGTATATTAAGAGATGGATAAATTATCACAATGTTGAATATAAGTATGTGTAATAAAATACAAGCTATATGAAAATAGAAGGAAACACAGAAAAATTCATTAAATACTGAAAAATAAATAAATTAAAGGGTTTCAATGAATTGTAGATGGTATTGTTCATTATATATATATATATATATATCTAGATATATATATCTAGATATAAACTTAACATAAATTCAATTCCAGTCCATAGTGACTCTAAATGACAGAGTAGAAGTGCTCCGAAAGATTAGGTATAATATTTATAGAAGCTAATTGCCACATCTATGTCCCCTGGAGTGGCTGGTGAGTTCAAACCACCCACATTTTGGATAACAGCCAAGCACTTAGCCGCTGTGCCATCAGGGATAATTGATGCTGGTATGATAAGCAAACCCTCAAATTCTCATTGGCTAATAGAACATAAGTTGGTTCCTTAGCCAACTAAAGTTTGTTAGTGAAGACATGTACTCTATTTGTTGTTGTTGTTGTTGTTGTTGTTAGGTGCTGTTGAGCCATTTCAGACTCATAGCAACCCTGTGCACAACAGAACAAGACACTGCCTGGTCCTTTGCCAGCCTCATGATCCTTCCTACACCTGAGCCCATCGTTGCAGCCACTGTGTCTATCCATCTTGCTGAGGGCCTTCTCCTTCTTCATTGACACTCCACTTTACCAAGCATGATATACTTTTCCAGGGAATAGTTCCTTCTGACAACATGACCAAAGTAGGTGAGATGAAGTCTGGCCATTCTTTCTTCCAAGGACCATTCCAACTGCACTTCTTCTGGGACAGATTTGTTAGTCTTTATATCAGACCATGGTACTCTTAGTGTACTCCAACATCACAACTCAAACGCATCAACTCTTCTTCGGCCTTCCTTATTCATTGTCTACCGCAAATACATTAGAAGCACCTGAAAATGCCATGGCTTGGATTAGGTAAACCTTAGTCTTCAAGGAGACATCTTTGCTCTTCATTGTTTGAAAGAGGTCTTTTGCAGCAAATTTGCCCAATGCAATATGTTGTCTGATATCTTGACTGCTGCTTCCATTAGTGTTGATTGTAGAACCAAGTAATATGAAGTCCTTGACAATTTCAATCTTTTCTCTATCCATCGTGAATCTGTTTATTGGAACAGTTGTGAGAATTTTTGTTTTCTTTATATTGAAGTGTAATCCATACTGTAGACTGTAGTCTTTAATCATCATCAGTAAGTGCTTTAAGTCATCCTCACTTTCAGCAAACAGTTGTATCACCTGCATATTGCAGATTGTTCATGAGTCTTCCTCCAATCCTAATGCCATTTTCTTCATACAATCCAGCTTCTTGGATTATTTGCTCAGCATACAAGTCGAGTAAGTATGGTGAAAGGATACAACTTTGACACACTCCTTTCTTGATTATGAACTAGTGTCCCATTGTTCTGTTCAACCTACTTATTTAGGTTCCATCTATTTTGTGATTGCCAAAGGGGCAGGGAGACCACATCTCCTGACCTCCTCTAAGCCCACAAGAGGAAGACAGAATCATCATCGGTAGCCCAAGGCCTATTCCTGAGAGACCAAACGTGCTGCCTCCCTCCAGCCTTTTCACCAACCATTCCTCCCGCAGCACCTACCACATCTCTGCTGGGTTGGATAATTCACTGCAGTGGCCACCAGAACTCATAGACTATGAGGTTTATGAGGGAAACATCACACTACAATTCAAGTTCAGAAATGTACTCAGTCTCTTGCAGCCAGCTGTCTCACTTAGCAGCCAACAGTCTCTCTTTTCAGCAGTGTGTGTCTCTCACATCTCTCTCTCTCAGCAGTACATGTCTCTTGTGTCTCTCAGGAGTGTGTTTCTCTCAGCAGCATGTCTTTCTCAGCCAGTGGTCAGAGAGACACCTTATGGCTCTAGGAGGACTCCTTTTTAGCCTAGCAGAGTGGTCAAATAACCAATCCCAACATCAGAATTCTATACAATTGAGAGAGAAGGAACTTCCCAGAAGATTGCCTCTGCCACTCCCAACAGAAAAATACCCCAGGTGGACAACTTTAACTATCAGGAGCTACTCAGTGGCTCATGGCAAATTCCACCAGAGAGTTTACAAAGACTAATGGCTATAAAAGCCACACTATGTAATTTACTACACTGCAGGGATGCTATGATTATAATGCATGGTTTCCAAAGACATTTAATCTGGAGAAGGAAGGAATAGAGGATGAATATATTCTCTTTACTCTCTCTATTTTAATGAGAATTAGTGATGTAAACTACATTTGTTCCAAACAGGTTGAAAAGTTAACAAATACCCCTTTCATTTGTGATATTTGTAAACATTGTCTTTGGCATATAAGTCAATGGTTGTATTTAATTTCAAAAATTACATGAACTGAAAATATAGAAAGTGTAGGCAAGAAGTTATTTTGGGAAAAGGTCTTTTAAAATACAGTCAGTACCAATGGTTCTACAACAAGTGTATTTGTATGTTCTATAAGAATTCTCAGGGTATAGTAGAACTGACAAGAGACAAGGTTGTAGTCACTTCTTGGTCACAGCCAGCTACCCAGAGAGACCGAGTAATTGAACCTGTGAGCTCGGGACCATAGTCACGGGGACATCAAACTCAATTTGGAAAACATACTACAGAAAACATTGTTCCACCTCCTACTTTGGCAAGTAGCAACTGGGATTCTTAAAAACTTGCAAGGAGCCACCTAGATGCAACGATGGGTCTCTCCTCGTCCAGAGCAAAGAAGAATGAAAAAAAATACAAAGATTCATGGAGGCAATTAATCCTTGTGACCAGTACACCATGTGATCCTCAGCCTATACAACTAGGAGACCAGAAAAACTAGATGGTGCCTGGCTACCATTGTCAACCACTCAGAGGGGGATCTGTGGAGGAGATCCTGGATAGAGAGGGAGAACAATGTGGAATAAAACTCAAAATCATTTGAAAAAAATGGGGGGGGGCCAGGTTTGCTGGTCTGAGTCTGATAGAGCCTGGTGGAACCAGTGAGACTATGGCCCCTAGCAGCCCTTCAGGTCTGGAATTGAACCCACACCTGTGGCTTCCAGCCAAACAAAAGATAAGCATATGAGTTGAACATGTAGCTGAGGTTCATACACTCCTTGGAGAGAACAATCATGGGAAAAACAGGGGCTGTTTATGCACAGGGAGAAAGTTCAGGGTGCATGAGTGCATGGAGGGATGGCCACAGGGAAGAGGTGACTATCAGGAGGAAGTTGGGGGGGAGCTGTTGCATTGGGGTACATTGTAGTCAATGTCATGAGACAACATGTATGTGAACTGCTGTATGG
>NW_006922285.1:969528-997365 GCF_000298275.1 Orycteropus afer afer
CATGAGATATCTTGTGTGTAAAAGTTTGTAAAAATCTCCTCTGGAGAGGGGAATTGATGTTACAGAAGAGAAATTAGCTTTGATTTAAGGCAGGATAATTGGTGAAATGTTGTATGAAAAGGTGAGAATTTTAGGAAACTTCAGTTGAACCTGTGGCAATCCCACCCTGTGTTGGAAAATAATTTAGAAGAAAGTGCAGTGTAGGGTCAGCAGAAGTGGTAAAGGCATGAGTAAATCATTACATGAATGATGATTTGCAGGATGATGAGGAACCAAATGTATTTTAACTTTGCAAATGTAGTTGAAGTATTCAATACAATATAAATATTAAAAAGGAAATAACATTGAAAACAAAATATATAGAAAATAAAAGACAATTATGTGATTTTTTTTTTTTTTTTTTTTTTGCTATTTTCAATCTTTCTTCCTTTTGTCTCTCCACCTAGACTACAGATTTCCTGAAATAAGTGACCATCTGATTAATTTTCCCTATAATCTTCTTAGAAATCATTGCCTGTTTCTGGACATATGTTCTATGCGTCTTTAGTTATTTAAGACTAAGTAATAAAAAGTAGGCTACTTTTGAATTAAAACACCCTTTCAGTGATTAAACTAATAATGTGCAGGGAAATTCAATGTGCTTATTTCAAGTCTGTAATTTTTGTGAATTCCTGGGTAACAAAATTATTTCTTTTGTGATGTATGGATCAGAAAATCCCCAAACTCCCTTCTCCAGACACACACATAAAAATTTCCATACACTGTCTTAGGTAAATAAAATTAAAGGATTTGGCGCATCATATTAGAATATAGAGTGTGGTTGATTGAGTTACATTCTACTCAATTAATTATCTGTAATTATCCTAATAGGAGCTCTGGTAGCTTAGTGCCTAAGGCACTTGACAGCTAACCAGAAGGCTGGCGGTTCAAACCCACCAACCACTCCTCGGAAGGAAGGTTGGGCATTCCTACTTCCGTAGTGATACTGCCTTGGAAACCCAAGGAGGGGTCGCTATGAGTTGGGGCCGACTCGATGGCAAATAAACTTTTCAAATAATGTGATGCCTACATGTATACATACATACATATATGCATACATACACACACACACACACACACACACACATATATATATACACATATATATATATATATATATATATATACACATACATATATATGTGTACATATACACATATATACATATTTCTGCATTGTGTTTTATCTTCAAAGGACAGAATTCAAAGGACAGAAGTGGCAGTAGGAAATAATAACTATCAAAAATTTTATAGAACCTGGCACAGATTCTTGTATGAAGTTTAAGAAATGAGCTACAGAAATTGTAAAACATGTTCTTTGGATACAAAAGAGCCTAAATATTTCTAAAATTGTGAAAATAAGACCAAAACAAAATGCCCCCTTGCAAGCAAGAAAACTTATGAGTACCATTCACATCCCCTCCAAATACCCCATTGGCAAGGATACTATCTTTACGTTTATTCTTCTACCTGAATAGATATAAGCATGTTTTAGTTAAGTTGGGGAACACAGTTAAAGCTATCCAATCAATAGTGGAAGGGATGTCTTTACCAAAATGGAGCTCCTCAATCCTAGAAAAGATGGAAGTAGCATAACCATCTGTTTAGTTAGAGTATGGAGGTTGTTCATAGCTGGTTCATAGATCAAATTCATAGGTTAATAGATTTTAATAAGTGTGTTCTAGTAATCTCTCAACTTTCTAAGTTCAAAAAATTTAAAGTTAGCAATCTGACTATAAATATGTGACTAACTTTGCTAATGTTATTAGCCATAGTATTCCTTTAGCTATATAAAAAGTGAGTGACACTCTCTTTGATTCAGTACTGGCACAACATATACTCTAATCTCTCCACATTCTTTCTGAACTTGGAAGGCACGTTGAAGATGTGTTTTGAGCTTGGTTCCTCTGGAATTCATGCAGCTTCAAATCAATGTCTGTCTTATAAACTGAACCAAACCCTGGACTGCTGCTGACTACTAAAGGGGTGGAAAAGGCTCCATAAAGAGACTGCCATGTACTTTGTACCCCAGCAGTCATTTTGCTATTTCTATGGAAACCTTCACCAGACAACGTCATGCTGTACTTTGCAAGCAGAAGTGAAGGCATGCTCCTTTCATTACCACATCTCCTACAGTACAATCACTTTTTTAGAATGAAAGAATGTGGTGAACAAAATTCTTTATTCTGACAGAAAAACCATTCAAGAGAATGGAGATTTATCTTCAAAAATCATATAGTGTTACTCTTATTTTTTGTTTTGTTTTGTTGTCCCTGCGCTCAAGCATTTCCTTCAGATTATCTTACACAAAATTGGGTGAAGCTAGAAAAGAAAATAACCTTATAAAATGCTTACTATGCAAAGGACACCTTGGATCACATTTATTCTTCTTCTTCTTCTTCTTCTTATTATTATTATTACTACTACTACTACTTCTATGATACCATTTTAGTGTGAAAAATATATGACACAACATTTGGTAATTTAAAGTATACCACAAGTATAGATTAGTGATATCAACTACATTAACCATGTTGTGCATCCATTACAAATATCCATTGCCAAATTTTCCATTGCTACGAAAAGAAGCTCAATACTTCCTAAACAATCACTTCCTTTCTCTGCAACCTCCTGCCCCTGGTAACCACTAGTTTCTATTCATTTGCCTATTTTTGCTGTGTTGTAAGTGATACTATACAATATCGATCATTTGGGGTCTAACTTATTTGATTGTGCATAATGTATGTGTCTCACTTACCTAGTGCTGCTCTGAAAAGAATATGCCAACAATGGGATTGCTTTAACAAACAGGAGTTTATTTTCTTACAATTTGGAGGCTTTAGGTCTGATTTCAAAGTTCCAGGCTCTAGGGGCTGGGTGAAAGCCCTTCAGCCTTGGGCTTCAGCATTGCCTCCTGCTCCCACTCCACTGAAGCTGGAGGCTTTTCTTCACTCAGCTGCTGACTGCTGAGGCTGACAATCCCAAGGTTGGCAAGTGACTAAACACAGTCCAGATATTACCAAACCACACTGCAGGCCATTAATCCAAGTTCATTAAAAGTCCCAAGACTGGCAGAGCATGGCAGGCTGCTGAACAATGACATGGCTACACGCAGGGTTCAAGCATGCCATAAGCTAGAGATCATTCTCAAAGCTCTTTCTTATATATGGGAAACACACTACATACCCAAAGCAGCTACTCAGCTATTCCAATATATTCCATCATAGAGTTAGTTGCCAATTTCACCATAGGGAATAACTGCATTCAGCTTCCCAGCCACTCAACTAGGCTCAGCCAAGTTGACACATAAATTTAACTACCACAATATGATTTCAAAGTTGACACATACTGTAGCCTTTATCATGAATTCATTTCTCTCTATAGATGAGATGTGTGTGTGTATATATTTATATATGTGTATATGTATATATATGTGTGTGTATATGTATATGTATGTGCATGTATATATATATATATATATATATATATATATATATATATATACACACACACATATACATATGCCACATTTTCTTTTTAGACAGCCAGTGAGGTTATTTTCAACTTTTGACTATTGTGGATAATAGCAATAACATTGGTGTGCATGTGTCTGTTTGCATCATGTTTATTCTTATCATCTTTCCAAGAGGAAATAAAGATTTTTAATCTCCATGGCTTACTCAAGTAGCACAATATTCAAATTGGAAAGCCAAGAATAAAATCAGTGTGAGTCAGATTTAAAATGCAATGTGTTAAGGCCTCTGAAAGGCAGAGTGAGAAAAGGGCATGGGTCCAGGACCCTAAAAGCAGAAGCAATGAAAGAGGTTCAGAGAGGAAGTACTGAGGATGGAGTGGTTTGGTAGTGGACTTGAAAGCAGGTAAAAATATCAGAGAACTAGGAAAAGGAGGCAACACATATGGAGTCAAGTTTATATGACAGGAATCAATGTAAAATTTTGAAATTAGTATTATGAATGATTCACTCTTGTGTTGCCAATCATAACTCATTCTAAGGTATAATACTATAATATAAACTAAAGTTTGTTATTTTATTAATGGTAATCACTGTCCGCTTTAAAGAAAATATCTTTAGAAAAGTCTGAATTGGAATATGGCCTCAATATGAAACCCAAGTTAGGCTTCTTATACTACACCAAAACTAAATAGTGCTATCAATACATTCAGATTTACTGTGAGAAAAGAGTGGTGATGAGGTAACTTTAGAGCCCTGATGACTCTTTGAGAAATGCACAAAAATGATGTATTGCATTTTTTTTCATGACATTGCATTGTCCATATAGGTGGTCAGACTCTCATGTGGTTACTACAGCTTTAGTAATTCCATCATGTTGTTTGAGTCTTTGATTTCTGATGCCCACAGGAAAAGAGGGATATCCTGGCCCTTTTCACATTTCCATCAATTGTCTTCAAAGCTCCAGCTCTAAGGAAGAGCTTAGCCTACTGTTTGAGACAATGATTAGACCATAATTACTACCATTGGCTCGAGCCTTTACAAAGGAGAAATGCTGTTTCTAACATAAATCACATTTCTTCTTGGATTGGATGTGATTTGTCCTCTAACCCTGTTTGACACATATTGGAACATCTCCTTAAGGATCTCAAATTCCTTCACCCTTGAGATAGCTTAATCTCTTTTGTTCTCTATGCCCCCTCTTTAGTCCATTTTTCAAGTTCTCAGTTGTCAAATATGTCATGCATTTCTAAATTCTGATGTACATAAATTTAATCAATTTGTTCTCTAACCCTGTTTGTCATTTATTGAACCATCTCCTTAAGGAACAACAATTCCTTCTCCCTTGTTGTTGCTTTTGTTGTTAGGTGCTGTTGAGTCAATTCCAACTCATAGCAAAGCCATGTACAGCAGAATGAAACACTGTCCCATCTTGCGCCATCCTCATATTCCATCCTAAGGGCAAGCCCAACATTGCAGTCACTATGTCAATCCATTTTTTTGAAGGTATTCCCCTTCTTCTGTGACCCTCCACTTTACCAAATATGGTATCTTTCTCCAGGGAATGGTCCCTTCTGACATCATGACCAAAGTAGGTGAGATGAAGTCTAGCCATTCTCACTTCCATGGAGCATTCTGGCTGTACTTCATTCAGCACAGATTTGTTCATTTTTCTGGCAGTCAATGGTACTTTCAGTATTCTTTGCCAACACAACTCAAAAGAATCAACCCTTTTTCTCTCTTCCTTATTCATTGGCCAGCTTTCACCTGCATATGAGGCAATTGAAAATACCATGGCTTGGGTTCAGTGCTTCTTAGTTTCAAAGTAATATCTTTGCTCTTCAACACTTGAAAGAGGTCTTTTACAGCAGATTTGCTCAGTGCAATGTGAAGTGAGATTTCTTGACTCCACCTTCAATGAATCCCACTGCAACTGAGTCAATTCTGATTTAGTGGTCCTCATTGGGTTTCTAAGGCACTTGATTGCTAACCAGAAGGCTACTGTGTCAAAAGAGAACCTACAGATTGGGGAAAAATATTTGGCAATGATATATCTGACAAGGGACTTATCTCTAGAATCTATAGAAAACTCCAACACCTCAATAACAAAAAGACAAACAATCCAATTAAAAAATGGGCAGAAGACATGAAGAGACACTTCACCAAGGAGGATATTCAAGCAGCCAACAAACATATGAAGAAATGCTCACAATCATTAGTTATTAGAGAGATGCAAATCAAAACAACAATAAGATACCATCTTGCTCCAGCACTACTAGCAAAGTTCAATGAGATAGAAAATAAATGCTGGCAAGGATGTGGAGAGATTGGGACTCTCATACACTGCTGGTGGGACTGTAAAATGGTACAACCATTGTGGAAAGCAATATGGTGATTCCTTCAAATGTTGGAACTAGAAATACAATTTGACCCAGCTATTCTATTACTAGGTATATATTCTAAAGAAGTGAGAGCCATGACAAGAACGGACATATGCACATCCATGTTGATTGCAGTACTATTTACAATAGCGAAAAGATGGAAACAACCTAGATGAGAAATGGATATACAAACTATGGTACATTCGCACAATGAAATACTATGCAATGCTAAAGAATAATGTAGAATCTGCAAAACACCACATAACAAGGGTGAACTTGGAGGACATTATGGTGAGTGAAATAAGTCAATCACAAAAGGACAAATATTGTATTAGTCTGTTATTGTAAAAGTCAAGGAAACATTTATCTATGGAAGGACATTTTCTTTGTTGTTTACCAGGGGTGGGAGGGGAGGGGAGGGAACACAATTAGATAGATAAAATATTGATTTGGGTGAACAGAAGGGCAATGTACCAAATGTGAGTGATCAATATAGTGGTATTGAGGAAGAGAAAGACATAGAGAGGTACATGGGAAGTACAGACAACAAAGATGAACCCATTTGCACATATAGCACAGTGTTGTCAGTGAAGGCAAACATGGGTATATGGGTGGATAGATGGGTGGACAGGCTGAACTATTAGGTATGTCTATGAAGTGGGGAGTGTTCCCAAGAACACGATAGGGTTGGCAGACAATGGTCCTATAACTTTATGTGTATGATCTGAATTCCAAAGTGTATAGTGGTGCTGACAAGGGGCAAGGTTGTAGTCACTGCTTGGTCACAGCCAGCTACCCAGAGGGCCCGAGTAGTTGAACCTGTGGTCTTGGGACCACAGTCACAGAGGACATCAAGCTCAATTGGCATAATATACTACCTAAAACATTGTTCCACCTCCTACTGTTGTGAGTAGCAACTGGGATCTTAAAAGCTTGCAAGCTGCCATCTAGATGCAATAATGGGTCTCTCTTTGTCCAGATCAAAGAATGAAGAAAACCAAAAATTCATGAAAATAGTTAGTCCTAAAGACTAGTACATCATCTGATCTGCATCCTATACGACTGTGAGACCAGAAAAACTGGATGGTGCCCGGCTACTACTATCAACCACTTGGAAAAGGATCTATGTAGGAGATCCTGGATAGAGAGGGAGAACACTGTGGAACAAAACTCAAAATCATTTGGAAAAAAAAAAAAAAAGGGAGACCAGGTTTGCTGGTCTGATAGAGCCTGGTGGAACCAGGGACTATGGCCCCTAGCTGCCATTTAGGTCTGGAATTGAACACATGCCTGTGGCTTCCAGCCAAACAGTAGACAGGCATATGAGTTGAACATTTACCTGAGGTAGATACACTCCTTGGAGAGAACAATCATGGGAGAAAGAAGGACTGCTTATGCACAGGGAGACAGCTCAGGGGGCAGCAGTGCATGGAGGAATGGACACAGGGAAGAGGTAACTATAAGGAGGAAGTAGGAGGGGAGCTATTGCATTGTGGTAAACTGTGGTCAATGTCATGAGACAAAGTGTATGTGAACTGCTGTATGGAAAGTGTATTTGCTCTGTAAATTTTCATCCAAATCCAAAAAAAAAAAAAATTGTGCCTATTCTGATACACAAGAAGGATTCTAAGGAACACTATAATGTAAACTTAAGAATTTAATAATAAATCTTATAACCTGGTATCCTAATTGTCACTGACTGGGTTCTTTCATACTTCTCTTTAGCATTCATATTCTTGATTGAGCCCTGGGGCCACAGTGGTTCAAGTGTGTGGCTGCTAACAGAAAGGTAGTGAGAATATGCCAACTACTTACTCCATGGAAGAAAATGTATCAGTCTACTCCTATAAGGATTTACAGCCTCAGAAATCCTTGTGTCAGTTGTACTATGTCTTATAAGGTTTCTATGAGATAGAATCAACTCATTGACAGTGGGTTTAGTTTGGTTGGATGTTCTTGCCTTATCCTTCACTTTCAATGAATCCCTGTACTGGATTCTGTCATTTGAGTTTCCATTATGGAAGATAAAATCTCTCAATGACTTCATTTATCCCACTTAATCCTAGTTTGCCTATGACTACATTCCCATCACCAATTTTCTTCTCCCTTTTAAGTGTCTTTTTTTCCTGAGTAAGTTCCAACTTTTCTTGAAACTGATGCTATTAATATAGCAATGCATTTGTATCTTTAAAGATATTTTGGTTCACAACTTGGTAAATTCATATTTTACTTCTATTTTAAAAATAAATATATTCCCCACCCTTAAAGCAACAGACCTTTATGTTTCCAGTTTCACATCTGACTTAAAGATATGCCTGAATTCCAAGTTCTACATGTTCCTTTTAGTCTGTTTGTCCTACTTTTCTTTTGCACCCTGCAGTGAAGGTTTGGTCTCTAAGACTCACAAAGTTGCTATGCCTGAGACAATGAGAACCTAGCCTAGCATTACACTGCAGTCTACTTACCTTTTGCTGGAGGGTGAATCTGGACCCTTGGATAGTGTCCCATTGCATAACATAGATGAAGCCAATAATAGTGGTGTAACCAAAATTGGAAGAGCTTTGGTGGTGTAATGCCTAAGGCATTTGACTGTCAACCAGAAATCTGGTGGTTCAAACACATCAACCACTCCTCAGAAGGAAAACAGGCCAATCTACTTCCGTAAAGATACTGCCTCAGAAACTCAAGGAAGGGTTACTATGAATCAGGACCAACTTGACAGCAGTGAGTTTGGTTTGCTTTGGGAACCAAAATTGGGATTTAAAAAAAAAAAAAAAAAAAGGTAGATCTGAAGTTTCTGCTATGATTTTCTATCATTAACAAGATGACTGCTTCTGTACAAGTCATTATCATAAGAAAGGAGTATACTGAAAAAGCATTTGCCCAATATTGATTCCTTTATTCCTTTTTTTTCAAGAGAACATCAGTTTGCTATAGGTAGTAATATACCTAAACCAAAAACCCAAACTCACTGCCATTGAGTTGATTCTGACACATAGCAACCCCCATTGGATTTCTGAGGCAGTAAATCTTTATGAAAGTAGATTGCCCCAACTTCCTTTCACAGAGTGGCTGGTGGGTTTGAACTGCCAACTTTCTGGCTAGCTGTCAAATGCCTTAAGCACTGTGCTACCAGAGCCCCTTAGAAATGTGCCTAACTGGAGAATGGATATAAATAAATAACAGACAAGTACAGAAAGAAATGTAAAAAATATAACCCTACATTTCCAGATTGTCTGGCAACTTGGTTTAGTAATGTAACAGAGTTCTGACCCATTTATCTGCGTAAATCATTGAACAATGTTTTTAGGAAGATCCTTAGCAAGAGTAATGATCAGGTAGCACATTTCCTTTTGTTATTTTCTCTTCCTCTTCCTTTATATCAGAAGTATTGTTACAAAATTTGAATTGCAGACAGAGTTTATATTCAGCTGCCATATCCTAGTACTACTGTACAGGTTGTTTATGCCAGCATCTGTTTTCACTGGCCTGGTATCCATTCTTATTAGTTCCATATTCACACCATGCTAATTATTGTGAATACTGAATTATCATTGCCTGTTTTTGTAATAACTTTTCAATAATACCTAAAAAATAATAATGCCTCAGATTTGTAGCAGTCTCAGCTTCTATACACTTGAGCCATTACATAAGCTCTGGATTATCTACTTCAAAAATATTTGTTATCTGAGAAAAAGGTGAACTCCTTACTTGTTTGCATTTTCTATTATATGAAGCTGAATGTAGATGCTGACTAATAAAGGTTGCTATTTCAACAAGAATTACTGCCTTATTACAGAAATCTCTTAGGTATCTACAATCTACTTAATTTCTGTGTTTTCTAGACTGATTTCATTCAAAATTGTCACTGGTACTAGAGTCTGATTTCAAATCTTACCCTGTAAGCCTGATCCCACTGTCAAATTCTAATTAGTTTTTCCCATTGATTTCTACATTTTCCCTAAATTACTTCTAGTCACAAACACATTTTTGCATAATCTAAATGTTTGACTTTAGAATAATAACTAAATTCATGTTAGTATACTAGTTATTTATATCCAATGACTGTAACACAATTTTTAATATTTGTGAGTCTTAATTTCCTGTTTTTCTAAAATAACTTGATTAAACAAGGCATAATAATGTCCCATCACAAATAAAATATATTTTTCCGTGCATCTGACAGATACTTAGCAAATTCTCAATGTTAATCCCTTGACTATAAAAAATAATAGTTTTCCTACACTAGAAAAACAATTAATATTATTTATTTTATTCTGAAGTCCCCTTTCAGAATATGGCTGGCCATGATGCTGGCATCTTTCCCAAGGTAGAAGGTTCCCGCCATCATCACCCACCAACTTTCCTATGCAAAAATCCTATAAGTTTTCCTCCACTCCTTCTTTCTCTTCACCCACTCCTATTCAAGTAGTCCCCAAATTAAGTAGTTCCAAATAAATATTTCCCAAAATAAATTTATCTTCATGTTCCTACCACTTATCTGCAGAAACACAGAAAAATATTTCCTAAATATTTCTTCTGTTTCAAGTCTCTTCCCTTTCCCAGACTGTTCTACATGCAGCTAAGGAGTTGTTTTACTATGAGTAAGAGCACATCAAATTAACTTAGGGCTCCTGGCGTGAGATGGTGACTGTGTTTAGGTCTGAGGCTATTAACTCCATTTTGAATCAAAATTAATCTCTGCATCAGGAATGTAGCCTGTTATTCTTGTAACTTTCACTGTACCCTGAGAAAATTAGTTGAATTAGTTAGTAAACAATATAATAAAACAATGTGATTTTGCTTTCTTAAGAGTTTTGCTTGCTGTTTAGGAAATCAAGTTCAAAAGAATTTTCAGAACAGATACTTATTCAAAATAATGTTTAGAATTACACAAGTCTTCCCTGTAGTCATACAAGTAGGGTCTTGTGATTGTTTCAAGGCAAGATGTACCCAATTAAATGATCGCTTTCTAACTTAAAAGGAAAAATTTAGAATTGTATGTTATCTCTTACCAATCATATGTTCGTACCATCAAGCAAATTTTAACTGCTACCTAAATGTTAACCAATCACTGAGTTTTTACTAAAGTTCTTGTATTTTCTTAACAAATCCTTTGAACTATCTATTTCTTGGATCACTTTGTTCAGAATGCTCTAGACCTTGTGATTTCCAGTTTGCAAATTGCCTTTCTTCTCAATAAAAGCTCTTTACTTTACATTTCAACCAGACTCTAAAATTTTGCTGTTCATGTCTTGGTATCAGTATCAGTATCTCTAGGAGAGCTGTTAGAGAAGCCTCTGAAAGGCTTGGGAACTTGGGTCCTGGTACCAGCAGGAACCCTCTGGATCACTGCTTCCTCAGGAGTCATCTCAGGTGAGCCCCTTCTTAGATCCAAACTCTGCTCTCTTTACATATAGTCTCCAAGGCTTATGGAGGATTCCTCTCCCTTCATTTTTTTTCCAGGTCTGTTTTCCCTTCAATTTGTCCTAGAATTGGTGAACAATTTTTTTTGGATAGAGGTAACTCTACTTCTTGAAGACCTGGAAGCTACAGGGGTAATTCCACTTTCAAAGAATTCTGGGTCACTGTAACTCATGAAATTCAGGCATAAGTCTAACAATAAAAGCCATTATAGCAGTTGCCAGCTCTCATCGTGAGTTTTAAAAACTCTCATGACAGTGTAAGTTGGTCTTGAGACAGACCAGAGCACTAGGTTGCCTGCCAGTCAATACGTGAACCCTTATGAAATGAAGGTACATGTCTGTGGTGGTTATGTTTTTGTGTCAACTTGGCTGGGCCTGGTTGAGGGGCTGGGCAGCTGGTGGCAGTTATTCCACATGATGAGACTGGCAATCAATTCCACGGTGCGATGGAGGCTGAGTAGCTGCCTTTGGGATGTGGTCTGCTTCCTGTATATAAGGAGAAGCTTAGAGACTGGTCTCTAGCCTATGGCACGCTTGGACCCTGCATGTAGCCGTGTCATTGCTCAGCAGCCTGCTATGCTCTGCCAACCTTGGGACTTGCAATGGACTTAAACTAATGACCTGCAGTGTGGTTTGGTAACATCCGGACTGTGCCTTTTTACTTGTCAACCTTGGGGCTTCCCAGCCTCAGCAGCTGTCTGAGTGAAGAAATGCCTCTATCTCTAGTGGGCTGGGAGCAGGAAGCAGAGCTGGACCCCAAGGTTGAGGGGCTTTCACCCAGGCCCGAGAGCCTGGCATTTTGAGCTTGGACTTAAAGCCTCCAAATTGTAAGAATAAGTTCCTGTTTGTTAAGGTCAACCCATTTGTGGTATATTCCTGTCAGAGAGGCACTAGGTAACCAGAACAGAATTTGGTACCAGGAGTGGAGTGTGTCCTAGACCCAAGACCCTGGCAGAGAGATCTCAGCATATGGCATGAGAGATGGCCGGACAGATGGCAAGAGACCGGCATGAGAATCAGCAGGAGCAGAGCCCAGAGTTTGGCATGAGAGATGGCAGGAGTAGAGATGAGAGAACCAGTGTCAGACAGCAACAGCTTTACCAACCCATGGAGGAGAAAGCTTGATGCCTTTGGTTAGGCGGTTTCCTGGTGGAGTGGGTTGCATTGGGGTATTAATTGGTGAAGAGACTGGTATAAAATGGAGTAGCAGTTTGGCCGGCCCATGGAGCAAGAAAGCCAAGTGTCTTTGGGGCAGAAAGATTTCTGACGGAGTGGGTTGCCCTCGGGCATTAATCGGCAGAAATGGAGAGACCAAGGAAGCAGAAGCAGAGCTGCCTCAGCCTTACGGGTAGGACCATAGCCTTTGGGGGTGGAATGATCACAGCCCCCTAGGTTTCAAAGAGCCAGGCCTTCACCAACTTGGTTCTGGAGTGTGGAGCTGCTCATTCATGTGAGCTAGTGGGATGGAGCCATAGCTACTGCCCAAGAGTGAGGGGGCAGGGCTGCCATGCCCAAGAGGGAGAGGAATGAGGCCCACCAGGCCAAAGAGGTGAAGTTGCCAGTCAGGAACTAAGGAACTAGAGCCACCCAGTGGAGGAGACCTGTACAGATACCACCCTTTGAAGATCTGTACAGATGCCAAGTTGACAAGGGGTGGAATTGTGGTGGTTATGTTTTTGTGTCAACTTGGCTGGGCCTGGTTGAGTGGCTGGGCAGCTGGTGGTCGTTATTCCACATGATGAGGCTGGCAATCAACTCCATGGTGCGATCTACCACAAGCAGCTGAGTAGCTGCCTTTGGGATGTGGTCTGCTTCCTGTATATAAGGAGAAGCTTTAAGAATGGTCTCTAGCTTATGGCACACTTAGACCCTGCATGTAGCTGTGTCGTTGCTCAGCAAACTGCTATGCTCTGCCAACCTTGGGACTTAAAATGGACTTAAATTAATGGCCCGCCATGTGGTTTGGTGACATCAGGACTGTGCCTTTTTACTTGTCAACCTTGGGGCTTCTCAGCCTCTGCAGCCAGCAGCTGTCTGAGTGAAGAAACACCTCTAGCTCCAGTGGGCCAGGATCAGGAGGCAGAGCTGGACCCCAAGGTTGAGGGGCTTTCACCCAGCCCCTAGAACCTGGCACTTTGAACTTGGACTTAAAGCCTCCAAATTGTAAGAATAAACTCCTGTTTGTTAAGGTCATCCCATTTGTGATATATTCCTGTCAGAGCGGCACTAGGTAACTAGAACAATGTCGGTCCAAGTAAAACATTGTCCAAATTCCATGGCATTCTTCCCTGGGTTTTTGTGACTAAGAGAAAACTGAGCTTCCCAAGATTAGCAGACAGCATGGCCAGCTACTAGTTCAAGTCCAGGAACAATCCCAAGATTAACAGTCAAAAGGGCAGGCCACTGAGATGAAGACTAGGTCAAATGCAGGATCCAACTGTGCCAAAAATGTACAGATTTTTCTCAAAACTTCTCCTTATATATTAGAAGCAGGCCACAACCCACGGGCAGCTACATAGCTGATCAGAGCATGATTCCATCATGGAGGTGATTACAGTCTCATCATGGAGAATAACTACATCCAGCTGCCTACACACTCAAAACCACAACCCAGCCAAGCTGACATACAACCTTAACTAGCACAGACTGCTAATGAATTATGTCCATTTTTTAATACTTGAACTATTGTATTATAAGAGATATGCAATAAATACAAAGTTTAAAAAGGGTTATTAAAAAAGATAATTTATTTAATATATTCAAATTTTTATCTGTTGCAGCTAAAATTTAATAGATTAATTTATGAGATTTTTATGAGCTTGAATATCAAATAGCATATACAAAGAATAGCAAAGAATTATGTTTCTCACTCTAAAGACAATAGAATTTTCCTTAATAGATTGAAGAGTTAATTTTATTCTTGTGCAATCTGTGTTGAAGGCTAGGGAGCCACAGAATAATTCTTGAGTCAAAATCCAAGCCGCATGACTTTGAAAAAAGCTAAGGTTTTTTCCTTAAAAATCTTTGGTTAAATAACTCAGGTATTTTTCCTCAGTGACCTGTGATTAACTATGGACAATTTTGAAACCTTGT
This sequence comes from Orycteropus afer afer, assembly GCF_000298275.1. Classification (NCBI taxonomy): domain Eukaryota; kingdom Metazoa; phylum Chordata; class Mammalia; order Tubulidentata; family Orycteropodidae; genus Orycteropus; species Orycteropus afer. The sequence goes on from NW_006922285.1 coordinate 983,939, forward strand.
GGAAAACCACAAAACATTGTTTCTGTTCCATAAAATATTACGCCAAAAAGACTAATTTACTATGTTATGAATTGCATGAAACATGTTGTCAAATCAAGAGAAGTACCAAATATGTTAAGTTTAAATTTACATGTCACTGACCAATGTCCTAATTTAATCACTGTTTTACTAACTTATTTACAACTTTATTTCCATTAAATCTCATATCATCAAAGCCTAAAGTTTAACTTGGGAATTCACATCATTTACTCATGGGATTTTTTGTATTGATATTCAGATGTTTACAGACTTGATAATCTTAGTATATCCTTGAGTATATCCTGACAATGAAATGTTATGTCTCAAGATTATTATATATTGTATCTAAAACTGTTTGAAAATAAGATTAATCATTATGCATAGAAATATATTTTGTCTAATGGATTTTTTAAAATTTACTTTATTTCATTCTACATTAATTTTGTAATTGAGTCCCATCAGGTGTTTCACTTTTCAGAAGAGTATAAGTTCATCATGGCCAAATTAAGTTTAGAATATACAAATTAGTATTTATTTTACTGATTTGCTAAAAATGCTTGACCAAAATATATCAATGAAAATACCTTCTATCAGACTTATGAAGTGAAATGTAATGGATAAATGTGGATGCCCTTGAGCTACATCAAGATTTCAAAAATTGTTATGAAGAAACTAACAGACTACTGTTGATCCAGAATTGTATGGAACCAATATTAACAATATAAGACTAAATAAACTAAAAGAATTACGATAACATTTTTATGAGCATATTGCTAATGTTCAATGTTATACTTTCTAGATATAGGGAATCATATTTTCCTTTCCCTTTTTAATATAAGAACATTTAATATAAGACCAGTTAATATAAGAACATTTCAGTAACTGATTATAACATTATGTTAACTGCAGAATATTCTGTGGATTAAACGATGTTACAGCATATACCAAAGATAGGACTAAATATATTAAAAATGATTTAAATTATTTTAAATCCAATGGAAACTTGTTGTTGTTGTTGTTGTTGTTATGTGCCGTCGAGTCGGCCCCGACTCATGGCGACCCCTCCTTGGGTTTCCGAGACAGTATCACTATGGAAGTAGGATTGCCCAAACTTCCTTCCAAGGAGTGGCCAATGGAAACTAGTAACGAATATTAAAATGACTATGATAAAATAGTTTTCAAAAATCAAGTGGTTCTTGACGTCATATTATTGTTGTTGTTATGTGCCAAAGAGTCAGACCCAACTCATAGTGACCCCTCCTTGTGTTTCCGAGGCGGTATCACTACGGAAGTAGATTGATTGCCCAACCTTCCTTCCAAGGAGTCGCTGGTGGATTTGAACCGTCAGCCTTCTGGTTAGCAGTCAAGTGCCTTAGGCAGTATACTACCAGAACTCCTCTTGACATCATATAATCCCCTATTTTTTTAAAGTCTTTCTCATCATTTCTATTATAAAACTTAGAATCTGCCATGTGAAATTTCACTTTGAAAGAATATTTTTTTCACAGGTTAAAAAGGCTTTTAATAACTGGAATTTAAAATCTTAAAAACTGTTTAACGTTGTCCCAGGAGAACATTTATATTAGAATAGACCTCAATTAAAGGACTCACTTCCACCTTGTCAAAAGATGCATAGTTAGTTCTCCTCACTAATCCTTATTCTGCTAAATTTCAGAGCTTTAAAACTTAAATAAATCTGTCTTAAGATAAAAAAGGATTAAACACCCTTGCATTGTCCTACCAACTGAGAGACTCAAACTAAAATCCCACTGTCCTGTCAGACACACTAGGAGCTCTGGTGGCATAGTGTCTAAGGCATTTGACTGCTAACCAGAAGGCTGGCAGTTCAAATCCACCAGCCACTCCTCAGAAGGAATGTTGGGCAATCTACTTCCATAGTGATACTGCCTCAGAAGCCCAAGTAGGGGTCACCATGAGTTGGATCCGACTCAACAACAGTGATTTGGTTTTGGTAGACACAAGCAGATGACTTCCAGAAGTGGACAGCTGAACCCAGAATCACATAAAAAGATCCATACAAGTAAACACAAAATGTGGGCTTTTTAGACTTTGTTTCTTAATTATCAGAAGGTTCCTTCTCCTGCATGTATGACCAATTTGTGGCATTATTTTTTGGTGATTTTTAGTAAGCTCCCATGTCAGCTCTTGAAATTGTTGAACTTTGCCTAGTATATATAGCCTTTTTTTTTGTAGTTTTATTCTATGTTATATTTAATTAGCTTGTAAAAGTTACTAATGTCTCAGCCCTTAAGTCCTATGTATAACACAGATTTTAACTTACCTATTTGTTTTCAATATTTTAAATAGTTTTCTGTCATCCTGTTTTACATTTCATTATCAACTCTTAGGCCAATCATTGAAGAAATCTATTTCACTATTGCCATAATTTTTTGTTTTTGCCCTTATAAACTATTTTTGGGCAGTCTTCCCACATTCTGAAGGTTATCTTAGAGTTTTCTTTTCTCATATTCACAATTCATATTGAAGCATAGCACACAAATATATTTGCTAGGTTTGCTCAGTAAGTAGCTAGTGTAAACTCTTCAAGAAAAGAAGAACAAAATATTTAAAATATCTTCCAGAAAGTGGCATGACTTTATTCTATCCCTCCTATGCTTGACTCTCCCTTTTTAGTCACCTATTGTTAGTTACGGGAGCTCTGGTAGCATAGGGGCTAAAGCACTTGACTGCTAACCAGAAGGCTGGCGGTTCAAACCCACCAGCCACTCCTCGGAAGGAAGGTTGGGCAATCCTACTTCCGTAGTGATACTGCCTCGGAAACCCAAGGAGGGGTCACTATGAGTCGGGGCCGACTCGACGGCACATAACAACAACAACAACAACATTGTTAGTTACACAAAGAAGTAGGATCTTGCCTTCATTCTGTTTTAAAAACTGACACAATTATACTTATTGTTATTATAATCATTTGCTAATCAAATAATTTATGAAATATATATCTAATACATTTGAACAAAGTATTACCTCCATTCCTAGGGAAAATTCATATACTTAGACAAAACTAATAACTCACATGACTTTACCTCCTCACCACAGTTCCAATCTCCTCATCAATTCAGGTGAGGTCTCTTCCTTCAGTCCAGATCCTTGTACATGATGCCCAGCTGTCTATTCACCATGTCATGGATCTTAAATATCTATAGAGTTTACCATCCAACAAAAAAAGACCTTACAAAATGTTTTGGTTACCACTAGTGCCACCGGAATAGTGCCTAACCATTTGATGGCTAAGCAGAAAGCTGGCAGTTCAAATCCCAGCCCGCCTCAGAAGGAATATTAGGCAATCTACTTCCATAAACATACTGCCTTGGAAAACCAAGGAGGGGTCTCTATGAGTTGAATCAACTCGCTGGCAGTAAAGTTGGTTTTGGTTTAATGCCACTCTAACAAACAGCATAAGTAGGGTGGCTTTAACAAATAGGCATTTATTCTACAGTTTTGGAAGCTAGTAGTCTGAGTCCAATGTGTCAGGGCTGGGTGAAGTACCCTCGACCTTGGGCTTCAGCTCTGCTTCTTGCTCCCGGCCCACTGGAGCTACAGGCATCTCTTTACTCAGGCAGCTACTGGGTGTTGATGTAACAACCACAAGGTCAACAAACAAAATGGCACAATCCCGATATTATGAAACCACATGTTTCAAGTCCACTAAAAGTCCCAACATTGGCAGAGCATGGCAGCTGCTGAATGAAGATTGGGCTACATGCAGGACTCAAAAAAAGCTACAGACCATTCCCAAAACTTCTTCTTATATAAGGGAAGCAGACCACATTTCCCAAAGCAGCTACCCAGCTGCTCACAACAGATTCCACCATGGAGTTGATTGCCAGTCTCATCATGTGAAAGAACTACATCCAGTTGCCCAGCCACTCAAAACCAGGCCCAGCCAAGTTGACACATAGCCTTAACTACCACACTAAAGACAAGTTACTACTTTGTGAGTGATGAGAAAAATATGAAAACCAACTCAGCCTGAAGATAAGACTCCTAGCCCGGTAAGGCAGAATACTTAAGACATGATCAAAGAATATTTTTTTAATGAGATTCATGATAAAAACGAGGGATTGAATAAGAACACTCCGCATTAAATTTGCACTCCATACATGTGATGGTGGCCATACTAATGTCTGAAGTTGTAACTCCATTTTGAATCAAATGTAACTTCTACACCAGCAATATAGATTGTCATTCCTATAACTCTCCACTGTATTCTAAGAAAATTACTTGGTAAACAATTTCAAAGAATAGTGTAATTTTTTGCTTGCTTAAGTGTTTTGCTTGCTGCTTAGGAAGCCAATTCCAAAACAAGTTAGAGAATAGGTACTTACTCAAAGTAAATTTTAGAATACGGCTTGTCCTTCCTGTAGTCACAAGGAGCTGTGGTGGTGCAGTGGTTAAAGCATTAGGCTTATAATCTAAAGTTTGGTTGTTTGAACCCACCAGCCACTCCACTGAGAAAAAATAAGGCGTCAGCAGCCTTAATGTTTTACAATTTTGGAAACCCTGGGGCAGTTCTACTCTGTCCTAATACGGTTGCTATGAGTCAGAATCGATTTGACATTAGTAAGTTATTACTGTTTTGAGGCTAGATGTACACCACTTAATGATTACTTTGTAACTTAAAAAAAAAAAAAAAAAAAAAACTTTTGAAATATATGCAATCTCTTACCCATAAAATGTACCATTATACAATTTTTAAATATTGCCAAAATATTAACCAATCACTGTTTTTTTTTTTTTTTCCCCTGAAGTGCCTTGCAACCATTACCTGCATGCCTACTAATCACTTAACTTTTATTAAAGTAGTTTGAATTTTCTTATATAAACCCTCTCAACTGATCTCCTCCTTGGATCACTTAGTTCAACATTCTCTGGACCTTGTGGTTCCCAATTTGAAAATTGCTTTGCCTCTCAATAAAACCTCTTTACTTTTAATTTCAAACAGATTCTGCCATTTTGCTTTCCAGCCACACAAATTAAATCCACTAGTCCATTATTTAAAGTGCTTTAATCAGATGCACCACTATCAAATATAGTCTGTGCACACTTTTCATTATCTATATAAAATCTGTAATTTCTTCACCCCTCTGCCTACTTCTCCACTGCTCCTACATTTAAAGTCTAGCCTAAACTCAAAAGAAACTCACTGCCATCGAGTTGGACCCCCTCCTTGGGTTTCCGAGGCAGTGTCACTACGGAAGTAGATTGCCCAACATTCCTTCTGAGGAGTTGTGCACAGAAAACATGCTGTCATTCATTGATTTATGCTTCCTCTTCTCCTCTTATTAAAGTGTGTTCTTTTGAGTGTGATTCATCTACTCAGAAAACCATTCCATGTCTTTTTTTTTCCTTAGAAAATATCTTTTTTCGACATTTTTTTGTTCAAATGCTACTTTCTCCATTACCGTTGTTATGGTATCCTATGTATATTTTCTTATATATCACCTTGTATTGAGCTTTGAATTTTAGTTTTTTTTTTTTTTTTTTTCCCTCCTTCTGCTACTTGAAGCAGTTCTCTCAAGTCAGCATTTTATCACTGAGTCTGTCATGCTTTTCAAATGCTCACTACTTCATTAAATGCCTGATACATAGGTGGTTCCAGCCTAACATGTACTGAATTACAACACAAAGAAAGGAAGGATTTAAGTGGAAAAGGTGGCAAAGCTGGCTATAATCTATGACTTGTTTCAACAGTATATCTTACCAAACACCCAAGGCAAGTCTCCTAAGTACAGCTAAAGTTATATGTGTCCCCAACCATAAATGATTCTATTTAATACAAACTTCTGTAATTTGTATGGTGAATTTGGGTGAAATTTTTTTAAAAGGCTCAAGAATTGTTTTATTTCTGGACAAGAGAACACTTCTTTTTTGAAAATTTTGTTATCAAGGATATATTTTTAAGAAAAAAAAAGGCAAGATAGAAAGTGCATTGTGCCATTACTGCATAAAAAAATAGATTATGTGTTTGTGTTAAGTATGCATGTATCAAATTTTATATGTGTAGAGTATTTCTGTAAAGGTGGTTATGTTTGATGGGAATACTCTGTAGCCTGGGCCAAAAAGCAGAGGGAGATTTAATTTTCATAATATCCCATTGTCTGGTAGATTTTGATAGACAGAGTAGAAGTACCCAATAGATAGATTTTCTAATCTTTATGCAGAGGAGTTCTGATGGAGTGTAGTCCAGGTAGCACAGAGGTTAAGTGCTCAGCTGCAACTTGAAAGGTTGCCATTTAGAACTCATCAACTGCTCCATAAGAGAAAGATGTGACAGTCTGTTTCTGCAAAGATTTATAGCCTCAGAAACTTTCGGGTAAGTTCCTCTCCGTCCAATGGGGTTGCTGTGAGTTGGAATCTGCTAGCAATAGGTTTTTTCAGTCAGTCTTTATAGAAACAGACTGCTACATCTTTCTCAGAAAAACTGGTGGGTTCTAACCACCTACATTTTGGTTAGCTGATGAGTGCTTATAATTTGGTAATTTTATTACACATAAATTTGTACATAAAATACATTTTATATGTAAACAGTTGTAATAATATATTCATCCAAACTGTAATGAAAATGGAAAAATAATAATCATAAAAGTAATGGATAAGACTTTAGATTTTTCTTGAAAAGAATCACAAGAAGCTTATATCTTATGAACGATTTATGACTCATTCAAAGTCTGTTTTAACAGGACCACAGACACTGTAAAACCAAAAAATCAAACTCATTGCTATTGGGTCGAATTTGACTCATAGCGACACCTCCTTGGGTTTCCGAGGCAGTATCATTATGGAAATAGATTGCCCAACCTTCCTTCTGAGGAGTGGCTGGTGGGTTTGAAGATTCAGTGTCTTAGGCACTATGCCACCAGAGCTCCCAGAGACACTGTAATCAGATCAAATAATTCTGGTTTTTTATTTTTATTTTTCTCTCTGCAAATTCAATAAATTCACCATTTGACCAATTGTTATATAAAGCAAACATTGCCAGTTCTCTTAATTTATATAAATAGCTTTTGTGGGTAAGTCCAACAAAACCAAATGTTTCTTTTTTTTTCCTCCATATATTCATTAACATATATATAGCGTTCATCTAGGAAGACTGGGCAATCTACTTCTGTAGTAATACTCCCTTGGAAACCCTAGGAGGGGTCGCTATGAGTCGGATCCAGAGAGAGTTTATCTCTACATATATTCATAGCAACAACAACATTCATTAGCTGGACTTTGGTTTTACATAAGGCTTTCATTTATTTGGTCAAATCAAAAGAAGGCAAGATAGTGGGAACTGTCAAAGACCAGTAAGATTATCACATTAAAGAAGAAATACCATTTTGTGTTAGCTCTTCTATCAGGTACAGATTGTTGTTGAAAGAGTTGTATTTCAGCATTAATTCAAAAGTTAACTTTTGAGATGATTTATAAAGCAGAGGTACTCACAGCTATTCAAAGTAAATCTGTTACTAAATATTGACAAAGCAACCATTTCCCACCCTTTTATCACTTCTTAGTCCTTAAATAGTAGCCTATTCTTCTCAGGAGAACACTTTCAGACTGAACTGCTGGTTCTTTGAATGGAGTTATAGCTTTGCTTGTGTGAACTCATTCTCAACAGTGGTTTACTATCTGATATGAATCTCCCTTTCACTTCAGGGAAGCTGTAGTTCCTGAAGCATTAAACACTGGGCCTGAATAGATTGCTATTGGCAATACATTTTTAGCAGTGGGATAAGAATGAAAGAAAGAAAGAGACATATAGTCATAATAATTGTGGATTAGGCTAAGTATTACATTAAAATCTGAATCTTCTGTTGAATAGTCTCATTAATATGATCTTCCATCAAAGAAAACATCACTGAAATTTTGTGAGCAAAACTTTTCTGTTTCTCTCACTTTTTGTTAGGAGCTCTGGTAGCCTAGTGCCTAAGGCATTTGGCTGCTAACAGGATGGCTGGTCGTTCAAATTCACTAGCCACTCCTTGGAAGGAAGGGAAGGTTGGACAATCTACTATCCATAGTGATACTGCCTTGGAAAGCCAAGGAGAGGTTGTGATGAGTTGGATCTTACTTGACATTTTTTGTTGCACATAGGCTGCCTTCATAAGTCTCATCATAAATGGGGCGATTATCATATCTCAGGAATCTCCCAAATCTCAGATATAGAAAGACATAACTCATGGCAGAGAATGACCCCTAATTATAGCCTCACACTGTACCTAAAACAAGTGCATAAGCTAGTGTGGTCCATCTTACAATTGATAACTATGGTCAAAGTGAATGTGCAAGTGTGCTTCCAAACCTACTGATTCACTTTCCTGGAAAAATTGCTAAACACTCATGTACCATGTTCACATAGTATAAAATAGCTGTTTAGAAAATGGTGACTTAAAAAGGAATCATTCTAGAATATTCAGAAGAATATATCTCATCTTTTTATGAAATAGAAGCTTCAAGCAAACTCATATTTTGGTCATGTTATCAGGAGGAACCGGTCACTGGAGTATGATATCATGCTTGGTATGATATCATACCAAGTATTTATCTCATCTTTTCTCTCATATTTTGGTCAAAGTATCAGAAGGGACCAGTCACTGGAGGATGATATTGTGCTTGGTAAAGTAGAGTGTCAGTGAAAAAAAGGAAGCTCCTCAGGAGATGGATTGGCACAGTGACTGCAACAATTGGCTCGAGCATGGTAGCAATTGTGCGGATGGTGCAGGACTGGGCAATGTTTCATTCTTTTGTGTATGGGATGACTATGACTGTGGGTTGAAATGCACTTGATGACACCTAACAACAATGCTATTTATGAATACCTATTCCATATGAAATAGTTTTCCAAAAGTATCTCTAAGAGAATTTAACAGACAGAAGTTTTGTTAGAGGTCTGCTTTGGGATCAACACATTTTAAAGAAAGAAAGAGGCAGCAAGATTATGAAGAGAATTTCAGCTGCCCGACAATTCAATACAATATAATTGACCATATTCAGGAAAGCACTGAAGCTAAAATATCCCATCAGATTTGCCTCACATTCACTTCAAATGGCCTAGCCTTCCTATCCTATCTTGCATCAGTCATTAAATGTAGGCCTTCACACTGTTAGTGGTGGCTCTACTGCTGAGGTAATCTAGGGGCTGACAACTGGAGGCTGCCTGTAGGTTTCACAAGACCTTTCTTGATGGAGAATTTGAGCAGCATATCCCTTTGTCCATCACAACCTCATTTTAAAATAGAAGGCCATGAGAATCACAGTGATTAAGAAAAGTAAATGTACTCAAGGCCTCATAGCCATTGGTAGATCAGGAAATCACAATACGGTTTATTGGTTTTAAATCTACAATTTTTCCAATAACTCCAAGCTTATTATTCAGAGCTTAAAAAATCTAAAACTCTGTAAAGTTGTTAGATACCATCGAGTTGCCTCCGTTTCACAGTGACCCTATGTACAATAGAATGTAACACTGCCCAGTCCTCCACCAGCCTCACAACCCTTGGTATACCTGAACCAATTCTTGTAGCCACTGGGTCAATCTATTTTGTTGAGAGTCTGACCCTCAATGGTACCAAGCATGATATCCTTCTTCAGTGAATGGTCCCTTCTGACAACATGACCAAAGTAGATGAGACGAACTCTGGCCATTCTTGCTTCCAAGGAGTGAGCATTCTGGCTGCACTTCTTCCAGGACAGATTTGTTAGTTCTTCTGTCAGTCCCCGATAATTTCAATATTCTTCACCAACACCACAATTAAAAAGTATCAACCCTTCTTCAGTCTTTCTTATTCGTTGCCCAGCTTTCACATGAATATGAGGCTTGGTTTAGTCTTCAAAGAGACATCTTTGCTCTTCAGCACTTTAAATAGGTCTTTTGCAGCAGACTTTTCCAGGGCAATACTACATCTGATTTCTTGACTATTGCTTCTGTTGGTGTTGATTGTAAAGTCAAGTAATATGAAATCTTTGACAACTTCAATCTTTTCTCCATTTATCATGATGTTACTTACTGGTCCAGTGGTGAGGATTTTTGTTTTCTTTATGTGGAGATGTAATTCATACTGCAGACTGTAATCTTTATTCTTCATCAGTAAGTGCTTCAAGTCATCTTCACTTTCAATAAGCAAGGTTGTATCATATGCATATAGCAGGTTGTTAATGACTCTTCCTCCAATCCTGATACCATACTCTTTTTGATAGAGTCCAGCTTCTTGGATTATTTGCTCAGCATACAGAGTGAATAAGGATGGTGAAAAGATACTCTGACACACTCCCTTCCAAATTTTAAACCATGCAGTATCCCCTTGTTCTCTTTGAACAACAGCCTCTTGGTCTATGTACAGGTTCCTCATGAGCTCAGTTAGGTATTTTGAAATTCCCATTTCTCAATGTTATCCATAATTTATTATGATTTACCCAGTCAATTGCTTTTGCATAGTCAATAAAGTACAAGTAAACATTTTCTGCTTTCAGCCAAAATGTACCACTTGTCTGTCAGTTTTTCATACTGTGGTGGTTTCCGTGTTCCTGTGAGGCTGGAGGCTGGGCCATCAGTATTGCCAATGCCAGCAGGGTCACCCATGGTCGTCAGGTTTCAGCAGAGCGTCCAGACTAAGACAGACTAAGAAGAAGGAAGAGGCCATCCCCTTCTCATAGAATTGGCCAGTGAAAGCCTTATGAATATCAGTGAAACACTGTCTGATAGATTACTGGAAAACTAATAGTTGCATCCTATTAGAAAAAAAAAAAAAAAACCTCTACCTTCGCTTTCTTTATTCCCCCAACATTTCAGAATATTCATTTTATTGACCTCTTTCCTTTGTTGAAGTACAATTACCTCTGCTTCTTTTTGAAAAATCCACCACCTAAACACGTCAACCAATTTTACCCATATCAACATCTCTAAAAACCCATCAATTATCCTCTCTATCTTACCTTTATAGTCCCCTCATGGATAATTTTTCCTGAATCACATTTAAAATATATTTAATCTTTCTGTTTCTAAAGGCATTGCATGATGTCACTGTTTACCAATACTCAACTGACACCAACTTCACTTCTGATGTCAACTTCTCTGTTAATTTAATCTACATTCATCCTTGTTTGTTACACTCAAACTGCCTTTCAAAGAGCATTGTTGATTTAGAAATTATTAAGTGAAATGCATGTTAGTATTTGTGACTTAACTTTCCAATTTTATTGTAATACAAATAAAGTTCATTTTCTAAAAACTGAGACTGGTAATCTTACAATACATTGACTTGGAGATGCATTTTCACAATTTGATGTCTTTACCTTCACAGTGCCCTTTGCAAATGTTATACTTATCACCAAACTTCATCATAACAACTCGTAAAACCTGTGAAATCTCAAACCACTTATTTTATTATTATATTTTAATTAAATGCATGTGTCATGGTTCATTTAAGGTCTTTGGAAATGCATTCATATTGCAAATGCCAGAGTGTATAGAATATAGCAAGCATTAAAATATTTTTCAATAATTTGAACAAATAAAATGCCACTGATTCAGTGTCTATATGGAGATTTATTTTTATATTGTTTGCAAAAATTTCTAGAAGCCCTATTATATGCCATGCACCGTGCTAGTTGTAGAGGATACAGAAAAACAATGAGACTTATCTTTTACTTCAGGAATTCATGAGTAGTAGTAGACAGACTAATAAATAACATGATATATTGCAGTAAACAGAGTATTCCTTCCCATTAAATTGGTTCTGACATATAGTGGTCCTGTGTATAACAGAACAAAATGTTGCTGTGTCCTGTACCATCCTCACAAATGTTACTATGTTTGAATCCTTTGTTGCAACCGCTGTGTTAGTCCATCTCCTTGAAGATATTATTCTCTTTTGCTGATCCTCCTCGGTTTTACCAAGCATGATATACTACTTCAGAGATTGGTCCCTCCTAATAACATGAGCAAAATAAGCAAAATAAAGTCTCATCATCTTCACTTCTAAGGAGCACCACCATAATTAAAATTAGTCAATTCTTTTTTGATATTCTTTTTTCATTGCCCAGCTTTTGCATGTGTGTATAAGGCAATTGAAAAGAAAGGGATTGAGCCAGGCATGCCTTAGTCATTAGAGTAACACTTTTGCTTTGTAATATTTTAAGGGGGTCTTTTGCAGCAGATTTGCCCAATGCAGTATGTGGTTTGGTTGCCTGACGGCTGTTTCCATGGATGTTGATTTTTGATGATATCCTTGACAAATTTAATATATTATCTTTTTATCATGATATTGCTTATTATTCTAATTGTGAGGATTTTTATATTCTTTGCACTGAGGTGTGGAGCCCTTATGGAGCAGTGGTTAAATGCTTGTTTACTAATGGTAAGTTCAGTGATTCAATCTCACTTGCTGTTTTGCCAGAGGAAGATGTGGCAGTTTGTGGCCTAAAGATTACAACCTTGGAAACATATGGGATGATTCTCCTTTGTCCTAATGGATGTTTTGGTATGTTGGGGTGCAATCCATACTGAAGGTTGTAGTTTTTGATCTTAATCAGTTAGTGCTTCAAATCATCTTCACTTTGGTTTAGAAAGTATAGTAGTGTCATCTGCTTATCATCAATTATTAATGAGTCTTCCCCTAATATTGATGATGCATTTTACATATAGTTCAGATTCCCAGATTAGTTTCTCAGCATATAGACTGAATAAATATGGTGAACAGATATAATCCTTTTGCACAGTTTTTTTCCAGTTTTAAAGCATGTAGCATTCTCTTGTTCTGTTTATATACCTGCCTGTTGGTCTATGTACAGGTTCCAAAGAAACGTATGGCAGTATCTTATACCAAATTGAGTAGTCAGCAAAATTTGTATATATTTATATGTAAGTAGTAGCTAATATTATGTTCTAAATTCCATTGTTTAATTTTAATTGTATGGCTTCAGTTTTATTTAGACTATTTTCTGAAACATTTTGAGATGTTATAAAACACACTCAAAGGCATCCATTTGAGAGAAATATTGTTGATAAAAATAACTGCACAGTATTTCAACATGGTATTGCTATATAGAAATAAAACAGGAGCAATTGACAATTGCTTAAAACACAATTCATTAATTAGTAAAATCTTTCAGAATCCTTTACTACATACTCCTGAATATTTAAAAACAGTGTCAAGACTGGTTTATTTATGAGTAAAATTATTAAAACTCTGTTATTGAAAAATCAAAGACCTGAATAAATCTCTAAAATATGAGAAGCATATAATAATTTTACATATATATATGGTGGCACAGTGCCTAAAGCATTTGACTGCTAACCAGAAGGTTGGCAGTTCAAACTCATGAGCCACTCCTAGGAAGGAAGGTTGGGCAATTTACTTCCTTAGAAATACTGCTTTGGAAAG
>NW_006922285.1:998443-1018092 GCF_000298275.1 Orycteropus afer afer
ATCACCAAGGCCATGTTTTCCAAATACTATTGATTTTTCTTTGTTTTCAACTTTTGTATTCCAAAAATCAGTAATAATCAACATATCTTGATTGCAGGTTTGATCAATTTCAACTACAGAAGTTGATAAAATTTTGATGAAATCTTCAATTTCCTCGTCTTGGCTTTGGTGGTTGATGCATACATTTGAATAATGGTATTATTAATTGTTCTTCATTGTAGGCGTATGGTTATTATCCTATCAGTAACAGCATTGCACTTCAGGATAGATCTTGAAACATTGTTTGTGATGATAAATGTCACACCATTCCTCTTCAATTTGCCATTCCTGGCATAGTAGATCATATAATTGTCTGATTCAAAATTTCTGCTCACTAATGCCTAGGATATCAATCTTTATCCATTCCATTTCATTTTTGACAACTTCCAGTTTTCCTAGATTCATACTACATACATTACAATGTTCTGATTGTTAATGGATGTATGCAGATGTTTCTTCCCATTTTGAGTCATGCCACATCAGCAGAGGGAGGTGCTGAAAGCATTACTCCACCCACATCATTAAGGTTAACTCTACTTTGAGGAGGCAGCTCTTCCCTTGTCATATGATGAGTGCCTTATGACCTGAGGGGTTCATCTTCTGGCCTGATATGGGACAAAGTTTCAGGACTATTCATAGTTTTCCAGCACTATATCAGAAAGTGTTGCACTGCTATTTCTAAGGTTTTCACTGGCAAATCCTTTGAGAAGTGAATGACCTTTATTTCTTTCAAGTCTGTTTTTGTCTTGAAGCTCCACTGAAACTTGTCAACCATGGGTGATCCTGCTGGTATTTGAAATACCAGTGGGATAACCTGTAGCTTCAGAGCAGCATGCAAGCTACCACAATATGACAAATTGACAGATGAGCAGTGGATTTATTCATTAGGAATATCTTTTTTAACATAAGTGGTGACTATATATGTGACTCTCACAGGATAAAATACCGGAAAATTGGATTGACTACATCTATGGAAAGAGATGATGATAAAATTATCAGTCAGAAAAAGACCATGGGCTTACTGCAGAATAGATCATCAATTGCTCATATGCAAGTTCAAGTTGAAGCTGAAGAAAATGAAAATAAGTCCACAAGAGCCAAAGCAAAATTTGAAGTATATACATCCTGAATTTAGAGACCATCTCAAAAATAGATGTGATCCATTTAACACTTATAGTTGAAAACCAAACAACTTGTGGTATGACATCAACATGTGGGGTGATATCATACATGAAGATAACACAGATTATATAACTTCAGTAAACATTACATGATTAAAAAGAGAGGAAAGAAATAGGAGACCAAATGTGATGTCAGAAGAAACTCTGAAACTTATTCTTGGATGGAGAGGAGATTAAAGGAATGGAAGAAATGATGACATAAAATAAGTGAGTGGAAGATTTCAAAGGGTGGTTTGAGAAGAAAAAGTAAAATATTATAATGAAATGTGCAAAGACCTGGGATTAGAAAGACAAAGGAAAGAATACACTTGGCATTTCTCAGGCTGAACAAACTGAAGAGAAACTTCAAGCCTTTAGTTGCAATGTTGAAGAATTCTATGGACAAAATATGGAACAATGCAGGAAGCATGCAAAGTAAAGGAAAGTATCACATGGAGTCACTATACAAAAAAGAACTTGTTGACATTCAACCATTTCAGTTGGTAACATATCATCAAGAGCCAACAGTATTGAACCAAGAAATCCAAGCTGCACTGAAGGTATTGGTGAAAAAACAGCACTCCAGGAATCGACAGAATACCAATTGAAGTATTTCAACCAAGTGGTGCAACTCAGCAAGTGTTCCCTCATCTATGCCAAAAAATTTGGAAGATAACTACCTGCCCACCAACTAGAAGAGATCCACTTTTGTGCCCCTTCCAAAGAAAGGTAACACAACAAAATATACCAATTGTTGGACAATACCATAAATATGGCATGCAGCTGTATGTTACACTGGGACCTCTAGAGAAACAAAACCAGTAAAGCTTATAGAGAGAGTGAAAGAAAAATTTATCTTAGGAAAATGGCTCATACACTTTTAGAAGCTGGTAACTCCAAAGTTCTTGGATCAAACGTCAAGCTGGAGACATTTCCTGACTCATCCAGCTACAGGGAAAGAGGAACTCAAGGTTGGCAGGCAGTATACTGGCTGTTGACTCCAACGAATGATGAATCCAATGTCTCCAGGCTGAATGGTGGATTGTTCACTCATGGACAGTTGTAGGCAACACAACAGAATCCTTATCCAGAGAACAGTGTCTTTTATTCCAAGGATGTCCATAAATACATAGGAAGCAGACCAGACCCCTAGGGAAACTCCCTTTCAATGGATTGGCTGCTCAAAATATATTCATCTTATCCCATCATGGGAATAATCACATCATAACTGCTTAAACCACACATAATTGTGGTACAGTTAAGTTGACACACAGCTCCAACTATCACAGTTCACCTCTTGTCACCTTGGCAGTTGTACACATCTTCTTAACCATATATAATCTCTGTTGTTGTTGTTGTTATGTGCCGTCGAGTCAGACCAGACTCATAGCAACCCCTCCTTGGGTTTCTGAGGCAGTAATCACTACAGAAGTAGATTGCCCCATCTTCCTTCCGAGGAGTGGCTAGTGGGTTTGAACCACCAGCCTTCTGGTTAGCAGTCAAGTGCCTTAGCCACTATGCTACTAGAGCTCCCATATAATCTCTAAATAAGGACAATTATAAAGTCATATTTGCACCTAACATGATACACTAACATATGTACACGTGAAACATATTAACCTTATTTATATTTCACAGTTCATAACAGAAGGAAATAAAAATATTTGCTGCACATATACAATGAAGAAATATAACAATCACAGTCCTTGTTTCTGCAACTGCTCACATGGCCATAGCTGATATTCAGAACTATCTTCTTCCACCACGCATTCTGTATTTCCCTTGCCCTCAGAGAGCACCTCAGCTGGTCATGGTTCTTTGCCTGGTGGGGGCACCCAAACCTTCATTTGTGAAGGGTCCAGGCGGTTAGCAGTCATAATTAATGATAACACTTAATCTTCTGCTAGGAGATTGGGCACCAAACAGTGGCAGTAGCCAAATCATCCTTGGTAAGTTGGAGTTCATGTGGCTGAGCCCATGCATAAGGAGTAAAGATGCCACCATGGCCACTTTGTTCATAAGTCCATTGAGCAATGACAGATGTAGTTGGGGAAGAAGGATAGCTGGTTTCCACTGAACATGTCATCCTAGCCACCTGATTATTAAAGTCATCCTCGGCTGAGGTCACCTTTTGGTTGGCATTCACATGAGACACAAATATCTTTACTCCTTTGTCCCATTCAGAGAGATCTATCCACATACATCTTCCCCATACATCCTTATCACCAGTCTTCCAATCATGTTCCTTCCAAGTCCCAGACCATCCAGCCAAGCCATTACCCATAGCCCATAAATCTATATACAATTGTACATCTGGCCATTTCTTATTCCATGCAAAGTGAACAGCCTAATGCACTGCTCGAAGTTCTACCCATTGGGAGGATTTCTCTTCACCACTGTTCTTCAAGAAAGTCCCAGAAAGGGGCTGCAGTGCTGCTGCTGTCCACTTTTGAGTGGTGCCTGTATATCATGCAGAGCCATCTGTAAATCAGGCACACGTTTTCTCTTCCTCAGTCAACTGATCATAAGGAACTCCCCATGAGGCAATAGGTGAAGAGTGGGACAGGGAAGGTAATGTGACTGGAGTGGAGACCATAGGCATTTGGGCCACTTCCTCAAACAACTTACTTGTGCCTTCAGGTCCGGCTCGAGCCCGATCTCTGATATACCACTTCCATTTAATGATGGAGTGCTGTTGTGCACGTCCAAATTTAGGACTCTGTGGGTCAGACAACACCCAGTTCATGATGGGCAGCTCAGGCCTCATGGTGACTTGGTGGTCCATGTTTAGGCATTCCGTCTCTACCAAAGCCCAATAACAAGCTAAAAACTGTTTCTCAAAAAGAGAGTAGTTATCTGTAGAGGTTGGCAGGTCTTTGCTCCAAAATCCCCAGGGTCTGTGTTGTGATCTACCAATAGGAACCTGCTAAAGACTCCAAATAACATCTCTACCTACTACAGACACTTCAGGCACCATTGGATCAGGTGGACCCTATGGCCCAAGTGACAGAGCAGCCTGCACAACAGCCTGAACCTGTTGCAGAGCCTTATGTTGTTCTGGGCCCCACTCAAAACTAGCAGCTTTCTGAGTCACTTGATAAATAGGCCACAGTAACACACCTAAATGAGGGATATGTTGCTTCCAAAATCCAAAGAGGCCCACAAATGTTGTGCCTCATTTTCAGTTGTGGGGGAAGCCAGATAAAATAACTTATCCTTCACTTTAGTAGGAATATCTTGACATACCCCACACCATTGGACCCCTAGAAATTTCACTGAGGTGAAAGGTGCCTGAATTTTTGTTGGGTTAATTTCCCATTCTCTAACATGCATATGTTTCACCAGTAAGTCTAGAGTCATTGATAATTTCTTCCTTACTAGGTTGAATCAGTATTATGTCATCAATATAATGGACCAGTCTGATGTCTTGTAGAAGGGAAAGGCAATCAAGATCCTTATGGACTAAATTATGACATAGTGCTGGGGAGTTGATAGACTCTTGAGGAAGCACTGTAAAAGTATATTGTTGGCCTTGCCAGCTGAAGGCAAACTGCTTATGGTCCTTTGAAACTGGTATTGAGCAAAAGGCATTGGCCAGATCAATAGTGGCATACCATATACCAGGAGATGTACTAATTTGTTCAAGCAATGAAACCACATCAGGAACAGCAACTGCAATTAGAGTTGTCACCTGATTAAGTTTACAATAATCTGCTGTCATTATCCAAGATCCATCTGTTTTTTGCACAAGCCAAATAGGTGAATTAAATGGGGATTTGGTGGGAATCACCACCCCTGCATCCTTCAAGTCCTTGACGGTGGCAGTACTCTCTGCAACCCCTCTAGGAATGTGGTATTAGTTTTGATTTACTATTTTTGTAGGTAGAGACAATTTTAATGGCTTCCACTTGGCTTTTCCTACCATAATAGCCCTTACTCCACATGTCAGGGACCCAATGTGAAGATTCTGTCTATTGCTCATTATATGTATTCCAATTATTCATTCTTGGGAAATCACTATAGGATGTGTTCAGGGACCCAGTGGACCCACTGTGAGATGCACCTTAGCTAAGACTTCATCAATAACTTGACCTCCATATACCCCCAAGATGACTGATGGGTCACAATGAAGCTTTGGGTCTCCTGAAATTAGTGTCAGTTCAGAGCCAGTGTCCAGTAATCCCCAAAAAGTCTGATAATTTCCTTTTCTTCAATGAAAACCAGTCACTCTGGTAAAAGGCCCCAGATCCCTTTTGGGAAGGCAGGGAAAAAGATTGACATTATAGATTTTTTTTACAATGTAGTAAGATTTTCCTCAAAGGGACCCGACCTCCACTTTATTCAAGGGGTTAATGGTCTGTAAACTGACTCAAGTCTGGGAATTGATTGAGAAGTCATGACTCTGTATTCTGGCAATTCAATCTAGGCTGCTGCTCATGTGACCTGGAATTCTTCTGTCTATACAGATCAAGTAAATATTTAGTAGGTTTGCCACGTATTTCACTACTAAGAACACCATTAGCAAGTAACCAATGCCATAATTCCACACAATAGTAATCAGACTATTCTGATTACTGTTCCAACTCTGCTGTCCATTATGGTAACCACGCCCACCTTGCCTTTGTTGATTAACTGCTGCCACTTGGACCCTACTACCATGGGGTCCAATCAGCCCCATCACAGTTAAGTGTCTTAGTTCAATTAGGGCAGTTCCCACTGTCAAATCAGGTTTACATAAAATAGCAATCACAGCAGTCTTCAAAGATGCTGGAGCTCCCTTCACAAATTTATTCCTTACCATACTGGTGAAATGCATGCCATCTGGACTCTCCATTTCTGGCTCTAGGGGTCTAATCTGATAAATCCATTCTAACGGGCCAATTTCCCTAAGCCTCTGCATACCGTCTTCTACATTATACCAAGACAAGTCTGGTATTTCAACTTGACTTAAGGTAGATCACTGCATAATCCATACTACAGTAAGCTAACCAAATAAACTATTAGAATTTTTCATAACCTCTCGAGCTGAAACATTGAATGAAAAATCCATAGTTAGTGGGTCTAAATCAATAAATTCTGTGATCCAGTCTTACATTCCTTGCACCATTATCCCACACCCTCAGTAGCCATTCCCATACATATTCTCCAAGTTTCTGTCTGTACATGTTAGCAAAATCAACTAGTTCTTTTCAGGTTTAGAATACCACCTCCTCAGTCACACTTTATATTTCAGCTTTTGGAGCTCACTTGGACTTAACTTTAGTTATAGGTCTAGCAGCAACAATGGGTGGTTGGGGTAGTTCCTGAGAACATTCAGCAATGTCTTCCATGGCCTCTGCCTCAGGCAATGACCCAGCAGGAACAATCGGGCTAATCACATTAAACTGAGGTGGAGAGGGCAATGGTTGTACAGTAATCCCTTCAGATGGGAAGGATTCAACAGAATTTACAGGCTCTGTATCCTGATTTCAGGATCCCATTTTTTCCCAATCAATGCCCTCACTTTAACTTCAGACACCATTCTGGGTTGGTAATTTAATTGTCATTGTAATTCAGCCACCCTTACAATAAGACTCTAGGTTTGCTTTTCTGCAATATCAATGCTGTTACTAGAAGAAATAAGGCTTTCTTTCAGAGCACAGCTAGAAACACTGAGGGTTATTTTTTTCTTTTTTTTTTTTTTTTAATGTGGCACTTAAACCATGACTCAGCAGCCTTGATCTCATCTCTCTTTCACCACTTTGTCTAGTGTGAGTAGGACCAACCAACCACCTTCCTTATACTCCTCATGCTGACAAAGTTGCAGAAAAGTATCAAACATGTGATCACCCAGAGCCTCACTTCTCACAAGTACTTGATCTATTGGTGGTACTATTTTGCATATTAATGTTGCCACTTCACCCTATGGATTAGTAGGGCCCTCTTTACTAACAAAGGCAGGGTCACTAGTGTCTTTACGATGAATCAAATTGGAGAACCGATTTATGAAGCCCATCCTTATGATTTTGTTTCTCTAAAACCACTCTTGGTACTAAATGTGTTACACTGGGTTCTCTAGAGAGAAAAAAAAAAAAAAAAAAAACAGTAAAGCTTATGTGGTAGTTCAGTTTGTGTGTCAGTTTGGCTGGGCCTGCTGGAATGGCTGTACAGCTCGATGTAGTATTCCCCTGATGAGACTAGTAATCAACTCCATTGTGGAATCTACTGTGAGCAGATGAGTAGTTGCCTTAGGGAATGTGGTCTGCTTCCTGTATATAAGCAGAAGCCTTGGGGAACGGTCTCTAGCTTACGGCACACTTGGATCCTGCATGTAGCTGTGCCATTGTTCAGTAGCCTTTCATGCTCTGCCAACCTTGGGACTTAAAATGGGCTTAAATTAATGGCCTGCCATGTGGTTTGGTAACATCAGGACTGTGCCTTTTCACTTGTCAACTTTGGGCTTCTCAGCCTCAGCAGCCAGAAGCTGTCTGAGTGAGCCAGAGCAGGAGGCTGAGCTGAACCTCAAGGTTGAGGGGCTTTCACCCATTCTCTAGAGTCTGGCACCTTGAACTCAGACTTAAAGCCTCCAAACTGTAAGAGTATAAACTCCTGCTTATTAAGGCCAGCCGTTTGTGGTATATTTCCTGTCAGAGCAGTACTAGGTAACCAGAACAGCTTAGATATATAGAGAAAGAGGAATTTATTATAGAAAAATGGCTCACACAGTTATAGAAGCTGACAAATCCAAAGTTCTTGGATTAAACATCAAGCTGGAGGCTTTTCCTGACTCATGCAGCTGTAGGGGCTGAGCAGCTCAAGGTTGGCAGGCAGTATTCTGGCTGTTGACTCCAACGAATCTTGAATCCAAGATCTCCAGGTCAAACTGTGGGTTGTTTGCTCATGGACAGTTGTAGGAAGCACAACAGAATCCCGATCCACAGAAGAGTGTCTCTTTTCCCAGAATGTCCATAAATATACAGGAAGCAGGCCACACTCCAAAGGAAACTCCCTTTCATCGGATTGGCTACTCAAAACATACATATCTGATCCCATCATGGGAATAACTATATCACAACTGCTTTAACCACACAGCATTGTGGTCCAGCCAAGTTGACACACAGCTCCAACTATCACAAAGTATGACTTTACTGCAATAAAACTAAAATGGTTGTAGCAATACATTGACATAGAATTACCAGACATCCAAGCTGGATTCAGAAGAGGATGTGGAACAAGGGTATTATTCCTGATGGTAAATGATCTTGGCTGAAAACAGAAACTAACAGAAAAATGTTAATTTATGTTTCATTAATCATGCAAAGGCATTCAACTGTGTAGATCATAACAAATTATGGATAATGCAGAGCAGAATGGGAATTCCAGAACACTAAATTTTCTCATGAGGAAGTTGTACATAGACCAAGAGACACTCATTCCAACAGAATGAGGGGATAACCTATGGTTTAAAACCAGAAAATGTGTGTGTCAGGGTTGTATATTTTCACCATACTTATTCAATCTGTATGCTGAGGAAATAATCTAAGAATTTAGATTATAAGAAGAACGACACAACATCAGGAGTAGAAGAGGACTCATTAATACCTGCGATATACAGATGGCATAACTTTGCTTGCTGAAAATGAACAGAACTTGAAGCACTTACTAATGAAGATCAAAGATTTCAGCCTTCAATATATATTGCAGATCAATAAAAAGAAAGCAAAAATACTCAAAATTGGAACAATGAACATTATCATGACAAACTAAGAAAATAATTACATTGTCAAGGATTTCATTTTACTTGGATCCACAATCAACACCTATGGAAGCTGCAGCAAATGACATATGACATTGGGCAAATGTGCTGCAAAAGATTTCTTGAAAGTATTAAAAAGAAAAGATGTCACTTTGAGGATTAAGGTGTACCTGACCCAAACAAGGTCTTTCCAATCACCTCATATGCATGAGAAAGTTGGAAAATGAATAAGGAAGACCTAAAAAGAGTTGATGCCTTTGAATTTTGATGTTGGCAATGAATATTGAATATACTATTGACTACCAGAAAAACAGGAGCTCTGATAGTGTAGTGCCAAGGCACTTGACTGCTAACCAGAAGGCTGGCAGTTCAAACCCACCAGCCACTCCTCAGAAGGAAAGTTGGGCAATCTACTTCCATAGTAATACCACCTCATAAACCCAAGGAGGGGTCGCTATGAGTCAAGTCGACTCGATGACACATAATAACAACAACCAGAAGAACACAACTATGCCTTGAAAGCAGAATATTCCTTAGAAGTGACACTTCATCTCATGTATTTTGGATATGTTATCAGGAGAGCCAAGATCCTTGAGGAGAATACTATGATTGGAAAAGCAGAGGGTCAGTAGAAAAGAGGAAGACCCTCAATGAGAAGGTTGACACTGTTACTGCAAGTGTGGGTTTAAGCATAGCCACAATTATGAGAATGGCACAGGACTGGGCAGTGTTTTATTCTCTAGTACGTATATTCACTATGTGTCTGAACCAACTAGATGACATCTAACAACAACCACGATGATAATTTAATATGTTTTAACCATAGAAAAGCTAGTTTCATCACTTAATAATGCTTGAAACTCATTGAAGTCATAGAGATACGTAAAGTTAATTTCCATTGAAATTTTTAAAACTTTCAATTATTCTAGACTTTAATGATAAGTAGTACTTTTGACTCTCTCTAGCTTGCAACTAGCTTTCTCACTTCAAAAGTTCCTCTCCCTCATTCCATCATTTATGATAGATGAACAAAAATAACACTGTGCAAATGACAAAATCCAAAATCTGGTTTATGTGGGCATTTCTGAAAGTATAAATACAAGGGTGCAGAATGCTTTAGACAACAGATATCAAGATAGGGTTTTAGATCTGACTGGAATAGTAATGAGCTCTATAGTTCCTTGGGAGCTCTGGTAGCATAGTGGCTAAGACACTTGCCTGCTAACCAGACGGCTGGCGGTTCAAACCCACCAGCCACTCCTCAGAAGGAAGTTTGGGCAATCCTACTTCCATAGTGATACTGCCATGGAAACCCAAGGAGGGGTCCCTATGAGTCGGGTTTGACTCGACGGCACATGACAACAATAACAACAATATAGTTCCTTGGACAGGTGTTTAATGTCAACTCCATTTTGTCCCAATGTTAAACTGTGAGAAGGTACATCACAATGATACCATTACACAATACATAATGATACATAACAACAGCAACAACAATAATAGTTTCATACTATTCACTTGGGTTGCCACATTTACTTTCAGAATCAGCTTTTAAATGTCTTGAAAGTGTTTCTATTTAGCTGGAACTAATCTGTGCTTTTATGTATGTGTTCTATCCCAAAATTGTAGTAAGAATAATTCTCAATCAAGGAAGCATTGTTATGAGTAAAAACCATACACCTACCTGGCAATTAGTTCATACTGGTCCCTCCATAATAATAACCTAGATAAGTTATGAATCACTTTAAAATAAATACTGCACCTATTTGGAATATAGGTATACTGAATTTCAGAAATAGCTGTACATTTCAAGGTACTGACTTTCACTTACCATGACAGTTGGAGTTGGATTGTCACATTGCAGCAGATTTGCATTAGAAGTAGCTGCATAAATCCTTTAGCATTCTTGTACATCTAGGACCATGCAGAGGTTGAGCTACATTATTCAGGCACTCTACAATTAATGTGTGACACCCCAGATTGGACAACAGAGAAACTCTGTCACTCAACCCTGGACTGACTTTCTTCCTTGAAGCGACCTTTTTTCTTTAAAGCAAGTTTCTTGATCATTTCTGACATTTACAACAAAAATTTAAAAAATAATAAAATAAAGTCTAAAAAGGTCAAAAGTTTTCTGAAATCATGTTTTGTAAAATCTTTAGATCTTCTTAAGTGACAGCCAAAAGAACTTTGGGTATTGCTAACTGCAAACACACTCTTTCATTTAATTCTATGCAACATTAAAATGGTTTCTAGTTTAAAAAAAAAGTCAGGAATACAAAAAGGTATTGTTCCCATAGCAGCAACCAATACTTCATATTTTCTAGAAAGTTTGTGAGATTAGGACCCTGCCAGCTAAAAATAAATGTAAGTATCCAAAGGACTATGGAATGAGAACTGGTATTGTGTGAAAATCTCAGCACTATACATCACCTATCTGGGCAAGGAATAATTTTAGTTCAATTAAACTAAAGATGAATGTTCTATTTTTGTATTCGTTATTCAGTACTTACTGATCCCAAGTACAAAATGAGAAAAGATAATTTTTCTTAATTTGAAGCGGGGCTCCTATTCCATAATGTAGATATAATTCAGATATTTAGTGCTATTGTTGTTATTGGATGTTATTGCAGTGTGGTAAATTACTTAGTGTGGCTTTTCTACCCATAAGTCTTTGTAAACTCCAAGGTGGGATTTTCTATGAGCAACTGAGGAGCTCCTGATTGCTGAAGTTGTCCACTTGGAGTATTTCTGTTGGGAGTGGCACAAAACAATGTTCTGGGAGGTGCCCACTCTCTCTCAGGTGCTTAGAGTTTTGATGCTATGATTGGCTAGTTTGACCACCCTGCCACTGGGCTCAAAATGAGGCCTCCTAGAGGCAGAACTCTCTCTGACTGCTGGTTGAGGAAGACATGCTGCTGAAAGAGACATGCTCTCCTGAAAGAGACACGTGCTGCTAGGAAAGAGATGCAACAGAACGCATCACTGAGTGAGACACAGAGCAGCACTGCTGGGAAAGAGACTGTGATAGACTGTTGGCTGAGGGACAGTGGGCTGGGAGAGAGGCTGAGCATTTTTCCTGAACTTGAATTGTAGCATGTGGTGCTTCCCTAATAAACTCCATAATCTGTGAGCTCTGTGTGGCCACTGCAGCGAATTATCGAACCCAGGAGAGAGGTGGTGGGTGCTTTGGGAGGAACGGTTGGAGAAAGGGCTGGGGGGAGGCAGCATGTCTGGCCTGGCAGGAATAGTCCTTGAGTTACTGCTGATAATCCTGTCTTCCTCTTGTGGGGTGAGAGGAGGTCAGAACATGTGGCTTCCCTGCCGTTTTAACAGTTACCCAATCAATTTTCAACTCATAGGGACCCCATGTGACACAGTATAACTGTCCCAGGGGTTTCTTGGCTGTAATCTTTACAGAAGCAGATCCTCAATTCTTTCTCCTGGAGGAGCAGCTGAAGGTGTTTGAACCATCAACTTTGAGTTAGTAGTCTAGTGTTTAACTGTTGTGCCACTAGGACTTCAGGGTTAAAATCACAAAAACGGAATTGAATTTTTAATCAAATAATCTATGAAATAAATGACCAGTTTGATTTACATTCTCTTCTTATCTGTATAGCCAATTAATTCAACAAAATCAAATCAAATGTTTTTACTGGGAAACGTAGCATTCTGTTCAATCATCTCTTCATTTCATTCACACATATATTAAGAGATACCTGAATTGTTACAGTAAAACAGACATTGTCTTAAGACAGGGAAGTTTAAACATTTACTGAAGTAAAATAATAGACTAAGTAATGAAGTATAAGACTATTACAGTTACTAACTCAGCATGAACGTCAATGGGAATTTCATAAAGGATATTTTAAGATGCTCCTGATAAATGAGTTGGATTTCTCAGAGCAGATAAAAGGAAGCAGCTATTTTGGGAATACAGTACTGTAGTTTCAAGCACAGAGTTAAGAGAGAAAAAATGTTTTGGGGAATTCAAAGGATCGCAGTGGTAGGAGTATTAACTGTAAGTGGAAGAATGTTAGTAAATGACCCTATCCAATTATACTCTGGTATTAGAAATGCCACTAAGCATAGGCTTCATATTCTGAGCAACTCAAGAGTTTATTATTACTGACGACACCATAAAGAAAATTTTGGAAAGCTTTAGTTACTTTCCATGAAATCATCTTTTGGAATTTGGGGTGTTGTTGTTAGATACTATTGAGTAGATGATGTAAGTGAAAATCATGCAAATTTGTGTAAGTAGTTATTCATGATAGGTGCCATTCAGTTGGTTCAGACTCATAGTGACTCCATGTACAATAGAACAGAACACTATCCGGTCCTGAATCATCTTCATAATCATTGCCATGTGTGAACCCTTTGTCACAGGCACTGAGTCAATCCATCTCCTTGTAGACTTTTTCCTTTTTTGCTGACCCTCTACTCTGCCTAAGCATGAGCTCCTTCTCTAGGACTGATCCTTTCTGACAACACGAGCAAAGTATCAGAGATAAAGTCTGGCCATCCTTGCTTTTAAGGGGCATTCTGGCTATATTTCGTCCACGACAGATTTGTTCATTCTTCTAGCAGTCCATGGTATGTTCAATATTCTTTAATACACAATTCAAATGCATCATTTCTTTGGTGGTCTTCCTTATTTATTGTCCAACTCTCACATACATATGAGGCTATGGAAGAAACCATGGATTGGGTCAGGTACACCTCAGTCTTCAAAATGACATCTTTCTTCTTTAACACTTTAAAAAAGTCTTGTGCAACAGATTTCCACAATGCAATATGTCATTTAATTCCTTGGATTCCTTGCATGCCACTTCCATGGGTATTTATTGTAGATAAAAGTAATATGAACTCCTTGACAACTTCATTTATTTATCCATTTATCATGATGTTTATTGGTCCAATTGTAAGGGTTTTATGTATGTATATATATATATATATATATATATATATAGAGAGAGAGAGAGAGAGGGAGAGAGAGAGAGAGAGAGAGAGAGGTATAATTCGTACTGAAGGCTGTAGTCTTTGATCTTCATCAGTACATATTTCCAGTCTTCTTCACTTTTGATTAGCTAGGTTGTGTCATCTGCATGTAGTGGGTTGTTATTGAATGTCTAAGGCTGGATTCTCTATAGATGCAAAACTAGTTGATTCAGAGATATGAGTGGCCCAAATTGGCTATTTGACATTCTTTACTTCCAGTTCACTGGAATCAGTATTGCATCTCCTGCACATATGCAAATTACACTTCAACTACTTAAGCCAAAGACAAAGAAATTGAAGATTTTTTGTACCAATTTCTACACTCTGAAGTTGACCAAATTGACCAAACATGCAATCATAATGTATTGGCTATTAGTGGTCATTGGAATGTGAAAATCTGAAAGAAAGAAGCAATTGGAAAATACAGGCTTGGTGATAGAAAAAATGCAAGAGATCACACAATAGAATTTTGCAAGACCAACAACTTAGTCTTTCCAAATATATTTTTCCAACAACATACATGAATGTGGAGCTCCGCAGTTGGAATACACAAGAATCAGAAAACTGTATCTGTTTAAAAGGTGATGGAGATGTTCAATATCTTCAGGCACAACAAGGCCAGGAGCTGACTGTGGAACAGATCATCCATAGCTCATATGGAAGTTCAAGTTTGAAAACAATTAAAACAAGCCCACGAGAGCCAATGTATGACCTTGATTATATTCCACCTGGATTTAGAGACCATCTGAAAGATAGATTTGACACATTAAGCGCCAATGACTGAAATCCTGAAGAATTGTGAGATGACATCAAGAACATCATAAATGAAGAGAGCAAAAGATCATTATAATGACAATAAATAACTTGACCTCCATATGCCCACTCTGACTGTGGGTCCATAGTGATGTTTTGTGTCTCCTGAAATTAATATCAATTCAGATGCAGAATCTAGTGATCCCCGAAAATTCTGGTTATTTCCTTTCCCCAGTGAAGTCATTCTCATAAAAGGCAGATTAATTTGGGGAAAGCTGATGGAGAATTTAATAGTATAAATTTGGGACAATGTAGTGGAATCCCTCCTCAAAGGGACCCAGGCTCCATTTCATTCAAGTGGTTGTAGGTGTATAAACTTGCTCTAGTCTGGGAATTGGTTAAGGAGCTATGACTCTAAATTCTGGCAATTCAATTTAGACTACAGTTCACTTAACCTAGAATTCTTCTTGTACAGGTCAAGTAAATATTTAGTGGATTTTCCATCTATTTCTCTCCTAGAGACACCTTTTCTATGTAGCCAATGCCCTAAGTCCAAAGAAGTCAGACTTTTATAATTACATATTTGATTCTACTATCCATTACAGTAACCACATCCACCTTGTCTTTGTTGGTTAGGAGCTACCTCTTGGCCCATACCATCATGAGGTCCAGTCAACACCATTGTAGTTGTTGTCGTTGTTGTTGTTATGTGCCGTCGAGTTGGCCCCGACTCATAGCGACCCCTCCTTGGGTTTTCGAGGCAGTATCACTACGGAAGTAGGATTGCCCAACCTTCCTTCCGAGGAGTGGCTGGTGGGTTTGAACCCCCAGCCATCTGGTAAGCAGGCAAGTGACTTAGCCACTATGCTACCAGAGCTCCATTGTAGTTAGGTATTTTTAACTTGATTAAGGCAGTTCCCACTGTCAAATCTGGCTTACATAAAATGGCAATCACAGCAGTCTTCAAGGATGCTGAGGTTTGCTTCACAAATTTATTCCTCACTGTAGTGGGAAAAAGTATGAGGTATGTCCTCTGGACATTCCATGTACGTATATCTGTGGCTCTAATCTGATAAATCCATCCTAACATGACTAATCCCCTAAGTCTTTTGATACCTTCTGCTACATTTTACCAAGGCACGTCTGTTACTTCAACTTGACTTAGTGTAGGTCACCACATATTCCATTCTTCAGAAAACCAACTAAATAAATTATTTGATCATTTTGTTACCTCTCAAATTGAAGCACTGAATGAAGAATCTGTGCTTAGTGGGCCCAAATCAATAAACTCAGACTGATCTAACATTATGTTCCTTGCAACAATATTTCACACCATTAATAGCCATTCTGGCACATATTCTCCAAGTCTCTGTTTGTATATGTTAGAAAAATCAAGTAGTTCTTTTGGAGTGTAGTACATCTCTTCCATAATCACATTTTGTACTTGAGCTTTTGGGGCTCCCAGAGACTTAACACTAGTCATAGGTCTAGCAGCAAAAATGGAAGGTAAGTGTTGTTTGTGGGAACATTCAGCAATATCTTTTAAATCATCTGCCTCAGCCAGTGCTCCAGACAATGCTTCTAGTGCCACCACAAGTGATGTTTCTGATAATGACTCAGGAGGCACAGCTAGATTAGTCTCATCAGATGCGAGTAAGAAGGGTGGTTTTGCTGGCCATACTGATTCAATGGAATTTAGGGGCTCAGTCTCCCCACCTTCCTGATTATCTGCGCATATATCCTATATTAAGTTTCAGTGTTCCATTTCTTCCCAATCAGTGCCCTCCCTTTAATTTCATATACCATTTTATGTTAGCAATTCAATTGGCATTTTAGTTCAGCCACTTTTATGATAAGATTGTATGTTTAGTTTCTTATAAAATCGCATCTGTTACTAAAAGAAAGGGCCCAAATGGAAATATTGAGGTCTTTTATGTGGCCCTTGAGTTGTGACTCCAATGTGCTGAGCTCATCTGGTTCTTTCACCACTTTCTAGGGTAGGTAGGGCCAACCAGCCAGCTTCCTTACACTTCTCATTGTGACAGAATTGTACAAAATATCAAATATGCGATCACTCAGAGCCTCACTTCTTACAAGTGCTTGACCTATTGCTGATGCTATTTTCTATGTTAATATTGCCACCTCAGGCCATGGACTATCAGTGCCCTTTTTAATAACCAAAGCAGGGTAATCATTATATTTGCTACTATTAAACTTGAGTACCAATTTAGAAAACTCATCCTTATGATTTTGTCATTTTGTTTCTCTTGAACCACTCTCACTACCAAATATTTTAGGCTGGATTCTCTAGAGAAGCAAAACCAGTGAAGTCTTTTTTTGTTTGTTTGTTTATTTTGTGTTACACACACACACACACACACACAAAGAAAAAGAGAGAGAGAAAGAGACAGATGGTGAATGAGAGAGAGAGAGAAAGAGATTTATCTCAATTAAATGGCTCACACAGTGGTCAAAGCTGGCAAATCCCAAGTCTGTGGGTCAGACATCAAGATGGAGGTTTCTCCCAACATAGCTGCAGGGTCTGATGAACCCAAGATTGGCAGACAATATAGCAAGATGCTGGCTTCAGAGGCTGATGAGTCCATGATTGGAAGATAAGATGGCAGACTGTGGGCTCACAGGCTATGAAGGTAACAATCCCAAGATCAATAGACAATATGGCAGGCCACTGGGTCAAGTCCAGATGATAATGAGCCAGATGTAGGATCTTGAGTAAAAAAACAGTGAGTTTATCCAGAGCTTTTCCATATACACTGGAAGCAGGCCACACCCTGAAGGAAACTCCCTTTCCACTGATTGAATGCTCATAGTAGATTTTATCATGGAGGTGATTATATTCTATTAGATTTCATGATGGACGTTGACTACCTCATAACTGCTAAACCATTTAGAATCATGACCCAGCCAAAATGACATCCAATCTTAATTATCACAATGAGTCTTCCTCTAATTCTGATGCTGCATTTGTCTTCATATAGTCCAGCTTCTCAGATAATTCAGTACACAGATTGAATAAGTATGGGGAAAGGAAATCCTAACTCATACCTTTACTGATTTTAAACGATGAATTATTCCTTTGTTCTTTTCAAATAATGGTTTTTGGTTAATGTAAAAGTTCCTCATGAGTAAAATTAAGGGTTCTGGAACTCTCATTTTTCACATCTATTATGATTCACAAAGTTTAATGTCTTTCATAGTCAATAAAACACAGGGAAATATTTTCTTGGTATTCTTTACTTTCAGCCAAGATCCATCTAACATTAGCAATTATATTCCTCATGCCGTATCTGCTTCTTAATCTGGCTTCCATTTCTGGCCAGTTACCTGTCAATATACTGCTGCAACCATTTTCAAATTATTATCAGTAAAATCTTACTTGCATGTGATAACAATGATATTGTTTGATAATTTACACATTCTTTTGGATCACCTTTCTTTGGAATGGGTACAATTATGGATCCCTTCCAGACAAGGTAGCTGCTTTCCAAATTTCTTGTCATAAATGTGTTAATGCCCCAACTGCTGCACCTGTTTATAAAAACATCTCAATGTTTATTCTGTTAATTCCTCAACCCTTGTTTTCCCCAATTCTCCAGTGCAGTTTCAACCTTTTACTTCACTACCATCTTCATTTTAGGGTTGTACATTGACTAATTCTTTTTGGTACAGTTACTCTGTATATTCCTTTCATCTTTTCACCCTGGATCTTTCAATATTTTGTATATAGAATCTTTCAATATTGCAACTCAAGGCTAACATTTTTTCTTCATTTCTTTGAGCTCAAGAATGCTGAGCATATTCTTCCCTTATATATAACAGAATGAAATGTTGCCCAATCCTGAGTCCTCTTCATGATTGTTGGTATGCTTCAGTCTATTGTTGTGATTATTGTGTCAGTTCAACTCACTGAGAGTTTCCTTCATTTTCACTGACTCTCTAATTTACCAAAACTGATAGTGCTTTTCTGGAGATTAAATAATCCTAATATATTTTTGTGTGATTATTAATTTAAATTTTTCTTGTTAATTTCCTGTATTTTGATTAATAAATCAAAATACTTAAAAATTTTGATGCATTACCACTCTTCTGTGATATAAGATTATTTTTTTAAGATTGGCTTCCTACTTATTATATTCTGAAATTATGCCTTCCCTTTATTTCAGTCAATGTAAGGAAAAACTGTAGTATTCTGCCTTAATTATGTTCATTTATTATATAATATGCTCAAGAATTATTTAATAATATGTCTGTTTCTGCCATGCATTTTAAATTCCTGGTCTCTTTTTGGTACAAGTATGATACCAGAGTGTCTAATAGTGTGCATTTACAAAAAGAATATTCAAAGTTGAATTTATAAATTTAAAAGATGAGTGTTAAGTGAAAAATGCAAAGATCAGAATTTATACCCAACAGAACTTTAAAATGATCTATGTCCATCCTCGCAATACCCTTAGTGAAACATAATACATGCCCTCCTCTAGCTTAGGGTAACTGGCTTATCCTTGATCACCCAAGCCAGAGAATTATGGGTGCAGGGGAAGTATCTGAATTTTCATGAGCGTGAGTCTAGACAAAAATAGAATTCTAGTAATGCCAGTAATGTAAATTAAGGGATATAGGTGAGAGAATTGAGTCTCATAGATCTACTCCAACTGATAAAAAGTCAGAATTGACATTAGAAAACAAATGGGTTAAATCTCAGGTCACAGAAAAAATGAAAATGATTTTGGCCAGCAAGAAAATGGAGCAGTGGAATAAAAATTAATTATATATAGGTAATATATATATATATAATCAGGTTGTAATCAGGTTGTTAATGATTCTTCCTCCAATCCTGATACCAAGTTTTTCTTCATATAGTCCAGCTTCTCGGATTATTTGCTCAGCATATAGATTGAATAAGTGTGGAGAAAGAATACAACCCTGACACACTCCCTTCT
>NW_006922285.1:1020732-1029240 GCF_000298275.1 Orycteropus afer afer
GGCTGCGATGATGGGCTCAAGTATAGCAGGGATTGTGGGGCTGGCACGGGATCGGGCAGTGTTTCGTTCTGCTGTGCATGGAGTCACTATGGGTCGGAAACGACTCAACGGCACTTAACAACAACAACAACAATATATAGGTGATAGGCCAAAATATTAAGCTAGGTTGGAGGGAGAGTGTGACTAGTGACTGTTGTGGTTGTTGTTGTTAGGTGCCATTGAGTCAGCTCCAACTCATACAGACCCTATGTACAACAGAATGAAACACTGCCTGGTCCTGTGCCAACCTCACAACCTTTACTATACTTGAGCCCATCATTGAGCCACTGTATCAATACATTTTATTGAGGGTCTTCTGCTTTTTTACTTGACCTCTACTTTAACAAGCTTTATATCCTTTTCAGGGAATGCCCCTTCTGAAAACATGACCAAAGCATGTGAGATGAACTCTGGCCATTTTCACTCTGAAGGAACATTCCGGTTGCACTTTTTCCAGGACAGATTTGTTCATTCTTCTAGCAGTTCATGATATTTTTACTATTCTTTGCAAACACTACAATACAAAAGCATCAACTCTCCTTTGGTCTTCCTTATTCATTGTTTAGTTTTCACATGCATATAAGACAATTGTAAATACCATGATTGGGTTAGTTGTGTCTTAATCTTCAAAGTGACATCTTTGCTTCTTAGCATTTTAAAGATGTCTTTTGCCACAGATTTGCCTAGTGGAATGTGATATCTGGTTTTTTGACTGCTGCTTCTATAGATGTTGATTATGCATACAAGTAAAATGAAATCCCTGACAGCTTCAATATTTTCTCCACTTATTTTTATACTGCTTATTAGTTCAGTTGTGAGGATCTTTGGTTTCTTAATGTTGAGTGTAATCTGTACTAAAGACTACAGTCTTTGATCTTCATCAGTAGATGCTTCATCTCCACTTTCAGCAAACAATGTTGTATCATCTACACATCACATGTGGGTAATGAGTCTTTCTTGAATCTTGATGGCATTATCTTTATATAGTCAAGCTTGTCAGATTACTTGTTCAGTTTGCAGATTTAATAAATATGGTAAAAGCATAAAACACTGATGCACACCCATTCTAATTGTAATTATTCAGTATTCCCTTGTTCTCTTCGAATGACAACCTCTTAGTCTATGTACAAGTTGCTCATGAGCATAATTAAATGTTCTGGAATTCCCATTCTTTGCAAAGTTATACATAATTTTGTTACAATCCACACAGTCAATTGTCTTTCTGTAGTCAATAAAACACAGGTAAAAATTTTCTTCATGTTCTTTTCTGAATCCAGCTTGAATTTATGAAATTTCCTGTCCATACACTGCTGCAACAGGTTTTTAATTATCTTTAGCAATATTTTACTTGCAAGTGATATTAATGATATTGTTCAATAATTTCCACATTCTGTGGGATCATCTTTCTTTGGAATGCATACAAATATCAATCTCTTGTAGTCAATTGGTCAGGTTGTTGCTATCCAAATTTTTTCACATAAATGTGTAAGCACCTCCAATACTGCATCCATTTGTTGAAACTTCTCAATGGGTGTTCTGTCAATTCCTGGAGCCTTATTTTTGCCAATTCCTTCAGTGCAGCTTGGACTTCTTCCTCAATACCTTTGGTTCTTGATCATATACCTCCTCCTGAAATAGTTGATCATCAACCAATTCTCTTTGGTATAGTGATTCTGTATATTCCTTCCATCTTCTTATGCTGTTCCCTGCATCATTCAGTTTTTTGCCCATAGAATCCTTCAATATTGCAACTTGAGGCTTGAGTTATTTCTTCAGTTCTTTCAGCTTGAAAAATGCCAAGTATGTTCTTCCCTTTTGTTTTTCTAACTCCAGGTCTGCTCACATTTCATTATAATACTTTACTTTGTCTTCTTGAGCTACCCTTTGAAATCTTCTGTTCAGCTCTTTCATTTTATCATTTCTTCCATTCACTTAAATACTCTTCATTGAAGAGCAAATTTCACTGATTTTCTGATATGTATTTTGGTCTTTTCTTCCTTTCTTTCTACTGACCTTTTGCTTTCTTCATGTATGATGTTCTTGATGTCATCCCACAATGCATATGATCTGTAGTTATTGGTGTTCAAAGTTTCAAATTTATTCTTCAGATGGTTCTGAATTTATATGGGATATATACAAGGTCATATTTTGGCTCTTGTCAACTTGTTATGATTTTCTTCATTTTCAACTTGAATTTGCACATGAGCAACTATGGTCTGTTCCACAGTGAACTCTGGGGCTTATTTTGACTGAAGATATTGAACTTCTCCATTGGCTCTTTCAACAGATGTTGTTGATCCAATTCCTGTGTACTGCATCTGGTAACATCTACTTGTTGATAAATGATATTTACAATGAATAAGTTATCGGTCTTGCAAAATTTGATCATACTATCTCCAAGGTTATATCTATTAACAAGACCATATTTTCCAACTACTGACGCTAATTCTTTGTTTCCAACTTTCACATTCCAATAGCCAATAATAATCAATACACTAGGTAATATGTTTGATCAATTTTGAGTTGGTAAAAATTTTCAATATTTTCACATTTGGCTTTTAGTGATTGGTGCATAAATTTGAATAATGGTAGTATTAACTGGTCTTCCTTATGTTGTTGGTGTTATTGTTATGTGCCGTTGAGTCGGCCCTGACTCATAGTGACTGCTTCCTTGAGTATCTGAGGCAGTATCATTATGGAAGTAGATTGCCCAACCTTCATTCTGAGGAGTGCATCTAGATGGCTGCTTGCAAGCTTTTAATATTCCAATTGCTACTCACAAAAGTAGGATATGGAATGATGTTTTTGGGTGGTATCTTATGCCAATTGAGCTTGATGTCCCCTGGAACTATTGTCCCAAACCCACTGGTCCAACTACTCCTTCCCTCTGGGTAGCTGGCTATGACCAAGAAGTTACTACAAACTTACCACTTGTCAGCTCTGCTATATACTTGGGAATTATTACAGAACATACAAATACACTTCTAGAAATATTTTCTGCCAACCCTATGCATGGTCCTGGGCACACTGCCCCCTGCATGGACATAAATAATAGTTCAGCCTGTCCACCCATCTATCCACCCGTATATCGATGTTTGCTTTCACTCACAATGCAGTACTGTGTGTGCAAAGGGTTCATCTTTGCTGTCTGTACCTCCCACATACCTCTCTATGTCTTCCTCTTCCTCATTACCACCATGTTGATTAGTCACATTTGGTATATTGGACTCATCTTCATCTAAATCACTCTTTGTCTCTACCTATCTAAAGTGGTCCTTCCCCCTCCTCTCCCACCCCTGGTAACCCACAAAGAAAATTTCCTTCCATATATAAACCTTTTCTTGACTTTTTACAATAACAGACTAATACAATATTTGCCCTTCCATAATTGACTTACCTCACTCAACATAATGACCTTAAAGTTCATCCACATTATGCAGTGTTTTGCCAATTCTACATTATTCTTTATGGTTGCATGGCATACCATTGTGTGCATGTACTATAGTTTGGTTATCCATTCTTCTGTTGATGGGCACCTAGGTTGTTTCCATTTTTGGCTGTTGTAAATAGTGCTGTGATGAACATAAGTGTGCATATAATCTGTTCTTGTTCTGGCTTTCACTTCTTTAGGGTATATACCTAGTAATGGAATGACTGGGTCAAATAGTATTTTGAATTGCCATACTGCTTTCTGTAATGGTTGTATCATTTGGCAGTCCCACCAACAATGTATGAGAGTGCCAATCTCTCCACATCCTTGTCAGCATTTGTTATTTTCTGTCTTTTTGAACTTTGCTACTAGTGCTGGGACCAGATAGTTTCTCATTATTGTTTTGATTTGCATCTCTCTAAGGGTTAATAATCATGAGCATTTCTTCATGTTTGTTGGCCACATGAATATCTGCATTGGTCAAGTGTTTATTCATGTCTTCTGCCCATTTTTTAATTACATTATTTGTCTTTTTGTTGTTGAGGTGTTAGAGTTTTCTATAAATTCTAGAGATAATTACCTTGTCAGATATGTCACTGCCACATATTTTTTTTCCCAATCTGTAGGTTTTCTTTTGACTCTTTTGGAGAAGTCTTTGGAAACACATACAAATTTAATTTTTAGCTATTCCCATTCATCTAGTTGATCCTCTGCTGTTTGTGCATTTTAGGTTATGCTTGATAGTCTATTTATGTCATATATTAAAAAAAAAAAAAAAAAAAAAACTTATCGTCATCAAGTCAGATTGACTCATAGCAACCCCTCTTTGGGTTTCTCTACAGAGGTACATTGCCCAACCTTCCTTCTGAGGTGTGGCTGGTGAGTTTGAACTGCTGGCCTTCTGGTTAGGAGTCAAATGCCTTAGTCACTACAATACCAGGCCCCTAAATTTGCTCCTAGTTTATCCTTGAGGAACTTTATAGGTTTAGGTTTCACATTCAAGTCTTTGATTCATCTGGAGTTAGCTTTTGTGTATGGTATGAGGAAGAGATCTTGTTTCATTTTTCTGCAAATGGATATCCAGTTTTGCCAGAACCATTTGGTAAACAGACAATCTCTTCCCCATTTAATGGATTTTGGCCCTTGGTCAAAATCAGCTGACCATAGGTGGATGTATGCATTTCTGGGTTCTCAATTCTATTCTATTGGTCTATATGTCTGTCATTGTCCCCAAAGCAGACAGTTTTGACTAATGTGGCTGTATAGTAGGTTTTAAGATCTGGGAGTGTGAGCCCTCCTACTTTGTTCTTCCTCTTCAATAATGCATTGGTCATTGAGGTTCCTTTCCTTTCCATATAAAGTTAATAATTGTTTTTCTGTATTCTTGAAGAACATAGATGGGATCTGGATTGGGATTGCATTGAATGTATAGATTGCTTGGGGAAGGACTGACATTTTCACAATGATCAATCTTCCTATCCATGAGCATGGTATGTTTTTCCATTTATGTAGATCCCTTATGGTTTTTGGAAATAGGCTTTTACAGTTTTCTTTGTACAGGTATTTTGTGTTCCTAGTAAGATTTATTCCCAAGTATTTTATTTTTTTAGTAGCTATTTTAAATGGTATTGATTTCCTTATTTCTTTTTCTGTAATCTCTTTGCTGGTGTAGAGGAATCCAACTGATTTTTGGATGCTGAGCTTGTATCCTGCCATGATGCCAAATTTCTCAATTAGTTCCGGTAGATTTTTACAGAATCTCTTGGGTTTTTTAGGTATAGGATCATATCATCAGTAAATAGGGATAGTTTGACTTCTCCCTATCAATTTGGATGCCTTTGATTTCCCTTACTTGCCTTTTTGCTCTGGTTAGGACTTCCATTCCAATGTTGAATAGAAGTGGTGATAGAGGGCATCTTTTTCTGGTTCCTGTTTACAAGGGGAATGGTTTCAGTCTCTTTCCATTGGAAATGATATTGGCTGTTGGTTCTGCATATATGCCCTTTATTATGTTGAGGAGTGTCCCTTCTGTTCCTGTTTTACTGAGAGGTTTGATAAGGAACGGGTGTTGGATTTTTTATCAAATGCCTTCCTTTTCTGACTGATATGATCATGTGCTTCTTTTTCTTTGTTTTATTTATGTGGTAGATGATACTGATTGTTTTTCTAATGTTGAGCCATCTTTGCATACCTGCTATGAACCCCACTTGGTCATAATGCATTATATTTTTTATATATTCTTGGACTCTATTGGCTAGGATTTTGTTGAAAATTTTTGCATCCATATTCATGAGTGATATTTGTCTATAGTTTTTCTTTTGATTAATGTCTTTGCCTGGTTTTGGTATCAAGATTATGCTTGCTTCATAAAATGATTTTGGGAGGATTCCATCCTTTTCTATGTTTTGGAATAGTTTGAGTAGGATTGGTATCAGTTCTTCTCTGAATGTTTGGTAGAATTCTCCACTGAAACTGTCTGGGACAGGACTTTTTTTTGGTGGTAATTTTTTTTATGAATTCTTTAACTTAGTTTGTTATGAATCTGTTCAACTTTTCCACATCAGTCTGTGTTAGTTTTGGTAAGTCTTGTGTTTCCAAAAATCTGTCCATTTCTTCCAGATTTTCAAATTTGTTGGAGTACAGTTCTTCATAGTATCCTGATATTACACTTTTTAGTTTAGTTGTTTCTGTTTTGATGTCACCCATTTTGTTTTTTATTTGTGTTATTTGTATTCTCTCCCTTTTTGCCTTTGGTAAATTTGTCAGTGTTTTGTCAATTTTATTAATCTTTTCAAAATACCAACTTCTAGTCTTGTTGATACTTTTTATTGTCTTATTATTTTCTGTTTCATTTATTTCTCCTCCAATCTTTATGATTTCTTTTCTTTTGGTAACTGTAGGATTTTCTTGCTGTTCTTTGTCTAATTGTTGGAGATGTTGGTTTAAAGTGTTGATTTTGGCTTTTCCTTCTTCTTCGATGTGTGCACTGACTGCTATCAATTGGCCTCTTATCACTGCTTTTGCTGTGTCCCAAATGTATTGATATGCTGTGTTTTCATTCTCTTTTGATTCAAGGAATTTTTTCATTTCATTTCTTTTTTTCTTCTTTTGCCCAGTCTTTCTTAAAGAAGGTGTTGCCCAGTTTCAATATGCTTGTCTTTTTTCGGTTGATCTTCCTATTATTGATTTCTAATTTGATAGCACTGTGATCTGATAAGATGTTTTGAAAATTTATTGTTGTTTTTGTTGTTGTTATGTGCCGTCGAGTCAGCCCCGACTCATAGTGACCCCTCCTTGGGTTTCCGAGGCAATATCACTATGGAAGTAGGATTGCCCAACCTTCTTTCTGAAGAGTGGCTGGTGGGTTTGAACTGCCAGACTTCTGGTTAGCAATCAAGTGCTTTAGGCACTATGCTACCAGAGCTCCTTGAAAATTTATTAAGGCTTGCTTTATGGCCTAGCATATGGTCTCTCATGAAGAATGTTCCATGTGCACTGAAAAAAAAAATGTATATAATGCTGTTGTTGGGTGAAGTGCTCTGTACATGTCTATAAGTTCAAGTTGTGGGTTTGTATTGTTTAGCTCTTCTAAATCTTTGTTGAGTTTCTTTCCAGATGTTCTGTCTTTCATTGAAAGTGGTGTACTACTATGACTGTGGAGTCAACTTTTGTCTTTTCCATTCTATTAAAGTCATTATGTATTTTGAGGCTCTTTCTTTGGGTCTGCAGATATTTATTATGATTGTATCTTCTTGTTCAATTGATCCTTTGATCATTATATAATGTCCTTTCTCTTTTTTTATGTTTTTTTTTTTCTTTCTCAGTCAATTTGATCAGAAATTAATATTGCCACCTTTACTCTTTTTTGACTGCCATTTCCTTGATAAATCTTTTCCCAACCTTTGATTTTTAGTCCATTTTTGTCTTTGTCTCAAAGGTGTGTCTCTTCTACACAGCATATCGATGAGTTATGTTTTCTTATCTAGTCTGCAACTCTTCCTCTCTTGAGTGGTGCATTTAATCCATTAACATGCAGTATAATTATTGACAAGTATGAATTAGTTGCTGTCATTTTGTTATATGTTCTTGCATGGTGTTGCTGGTTTCTTTGTTCCACATAATTTTCTGTGATGAGCTCATTATATTTATGAGTCATGTTATCATTTCCTTTGCTGCTATTGTTTTATTATTTGCTGAATATTTGTCCTTCTTTTTTTATTTATTGTAATATGAAAGTTTATCATTTTTCTTTGAGATTACCCTGTGATTTATAATTTTCTCCCCAAGTTTAGAACAGTTCATTCTACCTTACAATTCTCTTAACTTCTTCATTGTTAACAAGTTCTGTAACTTCACTATTTTTTCCCTCTTTTTGGTTTGTAGTTGTCCACATTTGCCAATTGATGTCTCTGTTTCCCTGTTTACAATATTGTGAGCTTATTTTACTTTTGATATTTCCATAGCTATTTTGGTTTCTGGGTTATGTCATCTTGTAAATTAACAGTCAGTTGTTATTTGCTATTATTGGTTCTCTGTCCAAAGGACTCCCTTTAGTCCTTTACTCCCTTACCAGAGGGTAAAGTTGGTCTGGTTTTAACAAACTCCCTTAATATCTGCTTATCTGGAAATCTCTTAATTTCACCACAATATTTGAAGTACCACTTGGCCAGGTAGATATTCTTGGTTGGAAATTTGTCTTTTTTCAGGGTTTTATATATACCATCACATTGCCTTCTTGCTTGCATGGTTTCTGCTGAGAAATCAGAGTTTATTCTTATTGGTTGTCCTTTGTGGGTAACTTTTCATTTTTCCCGTGCTGCTTTGGAGATTCTTTCTTTGTCTTTGGTTTTGATGAGTTTGATGATGATATATCTTGGTGATTTTGTTTTTAAGGTCTATCCTGTTTGAAGTTTGTTGGACTTCCTGAATGGTATATTCTCATCTTTCATCATATTAGGGAAGTTCTCTTCCAACACATTTTGGACAATTTTCTCAGTGGTTTTCTTTTACCCTTCCTGTTCTAGAACACAGATTTCATG
>NW_006922285.1:1029956-1037321 GCF_000298275.1 Orycteropus afer afer
TATGGGCATGGCTGCTGTCTCCCACTCTGTTAGACAAAAACAATGATTGAAAAATCATCAAAAAAGTAAAAGCAAGCAGACAAAAATAAATAAATAAATAAATAAAAAAACACTGCATGGACACATAGGAACAATCACCAAAAAAGAAAAAGAGAAAGTGGGAAAAAAAAGATAAAAACACAGTATCTGGGGAGGGGGCAATAAGAAAGAATATCTAGAGTAGGAGTGTAATTAAGAAAAACATGGGGGAAATGCAAAAAGAAAATCAAGGAATGGAGTTAACCATGTGCAGTGTAGTAAATTACATAGTGCAGCTTTTCTAGCCATAAGTTTTTATAAACTTCAGGGTGGAATTTGCTGAGAGCAGCTGAGTAGCTCCTGATTGTTAAAGTTATACACCTGGGATATTTCTGTTGAGAGTGGCATAAAGCAAAATCTGGGAAGTTCTCTGTCTTTCAAGTGTACAGCATTCTGATGTTGGAATTGGTTAGTTATGTCACTCTGCCATGCTCAAAAAGGAGCCCTCCTAGAGGTAGAAGGGGTCTCTCTAACTGCTGGCTGAGGAAAACATTCTGCTGAGAGAGACATGCTCCTGAGATACACAAGAAACATATGCTGCTGAGAGACAGACACAAGAGACATGCACTGCTGAGAGAGAGATGCGAGAGACATGTCCTACTGAGAGAGCAATGTGCTACTGAGACTGCCATCTTCTGAGTGAGATGTCCAGCTGCAAGAGACTGAGTGCATTTCTGAACTTGAATTGTAGCCTGTTGCTTCCATAATAAACCCCATAATCTGTGAGTTTTGTGTCACCACTGCAATGAATTATTGAACCCAGAAGAGGTGGTGGGTGCTGCAGGAGGAATGACTGGTCTTAGGCTTGGTGAAAGGGCTGGAGGGAGGCAGCATGTCTGGCCTTGCAGGGATAGGCCTTGGGCTACTGATGGTGATTCTGTCTTCCTATTGTGGGGTTAGAGGAGATCAGAAGACATGGCCTCCCTGCAACTTTGGCTCTACGAGAAAGAAAAAAATGGGAACCAGGAACAAGGAAGAGAGAAAAAGCTGAAAACTAGAACCTCGGAAGGGAAGAATAAAGAATAATAATAAAAATGATGAACCAAAAATGAGTAATAATAATAATAGTAATAATTTTGAAAGAGACAAAAAAAAATGAATAAAAAAAGGAAAAAAAAAAAAATCTGGGCAGGCCGGGGCAGGGCACCCAGGTTCCATTGGAGCACACAGACTGGGATGGAATTCCTGCTGTCCTAGAAGGTGGGAGTGAGGGATGTCTAAATTTCCATTCACCAAGGGGCCATGGGGTACAGGAATAACAAGGAGAATATCACACCTTTCCAGTCATTAGCATCTGGAATGTCCTTGCGGTTACTGGCAAGTTAAACCCATTCTTAGGTCTCTGGAATCATCAAATTGCTTGTAAACATTGAAAATAGCTGTGTCTCCAGAGAGGCAAAAGTTTACAGCTCAGCCCATCTCCCTTTTTGCTCTTCCCATTTTATTCACCAGTGACCAGCGGAGTCTTCTGTGCAGCTCCTGCCTAGTAGGGCCAATTTTCACACTCATTCTTAGATCTTAACACCACTCGACAATATCCAAGCTGTCTGTTCCAACAGGATCGCTGACAGACTTCAGTGCTGTATGTTTCCTTTTTCAGTGTTTTCGTGCAGGTTCTTCTACTAGATGGAGTTTAGTCCACTTCTGTACCCTTTCCTTCAAAACTCAGGGCTCCAGGATTATCTTCTGTATCTGTGTAAATTGGTTCCCCTTTTCTTTGTTGAAGATGGTCTGTGTAGTTTGTCTGCTTATTCTGCTATCTTACTGGAATCTGAAAGAGTTCTTTTGCAGCAGATTTGCCCAATGTTATATGTCATCTGATATCTTGACTTCTGCTTCCAGTGGTGTTTATTGTAGAATCAAGTAATATGAAGTCTTTGACTTCAGTCTTTTCTCCATTTGTCATGATGCTGCTTATTAGTCCAGTTTTGAGAATTTTTGTTTTCTTTATATTGAAGTATAATTCATACTGAAGAATATCGTCTTCAATCTTCAACGATAAGTGCTTCAAGTCTTCCTCATTTTCAGCAAGCAAAGTTGTGTCATCAGCATATTGCAGGTTGGTAATGAGTCTTCCTCAAATCTTGATGCCATGTTCTTCTTCATATAGTTCAGGGTCTCAAATTATCTGCTCAGCATATTGATTGAATAAGTATGGTGAAAGCCCCAATGCACTCCCTTCTTGATTTTAAACCATGAATTGTCCCTTTTTTCTATTTGAACAGCAACCTCTAGGTCTATGTACAGGTTCCACATGAGTACAATTAAGTGTTCTGGAATTCCCATTCTTCTCAACATTATCCATAATTTCTTATGATCCACACAATTGAGTGCTTTTGGTGAGTCAATAAAACACAAGTAAAAATATTTCTGGAATTCTTTGCTTTCAGCCAAGATCCATCTAACATTGGCAGTGATATCCCTCATTGCACATCCTCTTCTGAATCTAGCTTGTATTTCTGGAAGCTCTCTGTCAATATACTGCTGCAGCCTTTTTAAAATT
The DNA here is from genome assembly GCF_000298275.1 of Orycteropus afer afer. Taxonomy (NCBI): domain Eukaryota; kingdom Metazoa; phylum Chordata; class Mammalia; order Tubulidentata; family Orycteropodidae; genus Orycteropus; species Orycteropus afer. Next base: position 1,032,538 of record NW_006922285.1, read on the forward strand.
GTCTTCAGTAAGATTTTACTTGTGTCCAATATTAATGATACTGTTTAATAATTTCCTCATTTTGTGGCATAACCTTTATTTGGAATGGATACATATATGGGTATTTTCCAGTCAATTGACCAGATAGCTGTCTTCCAAATCTTTTGACATAGCTGAGTGGATGCCTCAAGTAGGGCATCCATTTGGTGAAACATCTTAGTGGATATCCCATCAATTATTGGAGCCTTGTTTTTCACTACTTCCTTCAGTACAGTAACTTCTTCCCTCAGTACCATTGGTTTTGATCATATGCCACCTCCTGAAATGGATGCATATTGACCATTTCTTTTTGGTACAGTGATACTGTGTATTCCTTCTGTCTTCTTTTGATGTTTCCTGCATCATTAAATATATCACCCATAGAATCTTTGGATATTATAACTCAAGCCTTGAATGTTTTCTTCAGTTTTTCCAGCTTGAGAAATGCTGAGCTTGTTCTTGTCTTCTGGCTTTCCAACTCCATGTTCTTGAACATATCATTGTAATTATTGACTTTGCCTTCTCACACTGCTCTTTGAAATCTGTTTTGCTGTCATCTTGTCATTTCCTTCATTTGCTTTAGTTACTCTACATTCAAGGGCAAGTTTGACAGTCTCTTCTGACATATATTTTTATCTTTTCTTCCTTCCCTGTCTTTTTAATGACCTCTTGCTTTCTTCATGGGTGATGTTCTTGATGTCATCCCACTGTTCCACCATTTTTTGACATTGGTGTTCAGTGCATCAAATCTATTCTTTAGATGGACTCTAAATTCAAGAGGGATATATTCAAAGCCAAGCTCTCTGGTGGCATAGTGCCTAAGGCATTTGACTGCTAATCAGAAGGCTGGTGGTTCAAACCCACCAGCCACTCCTCAGAAGGAAGAGTGGGCAATCTACTCCTGTAGTTATACTGCCTCACAAACCCAAATAAGGGTCAACTTGAGAGTAGTGAGTTTGGTTTTGGTTTTTCATATTCAAGGTCATATTTTGGCTCTCCTGGACTTGTTTTAATTCAACTTCAACTTGAACTTGCATATGAGTAGTTGATGATCTGTTCCAAAATAAGTTCCTGGCCTTGTTTTGGCTGAAGATATTGAACTTCTCCATCACCTCTTGCCACAGATGCAGTCAATCTGATCCCTGTGTTCTCCATCTAATGAAGTCCATGTGCATAGCTGCTGTTTGTGTTGTTGTACAAAAAGGTATTTGCAATTAAGTCATTGGTCTTGCAAAATTCTATCATGCGATCTCCAGGATTATTTCTGTCACCAAGACCAAATTTTCCAACTACTGGTGATTCTTCTTTGTTTCCAACTTTTACATTCCAATCATCAGTGATAATTACCACATCTTGATTGCATATTCAGTCAATATCAGACTGTGGAAGTTGGTAAAAATCTTCAATTCCCTCATCTTTGGCTTTGTTGGTGTGTAAATTTCAAGAATAGTAGTATTAACTGGCCTTCCTTGTAGGCATATAGATATTATCCTATTACTGACATAATTGTACTTCAAGACAGATCATGAAACATTCTTTGTGATGATGAACACCATGCCATTTTTCTTCAATTTGTCATTTCCAGCATAGTAGATGATATGGTTGTCTGATTCAAAATGGCCAAAACTGGTCCTTTTCAACTCACTAATGCCTAGGATATCAACTTTTATCTCTTCCAATTAAATTTTGATGACTTATATATTTCCAAGATTCATCTTTGTACATTCCGTGTTCTGATTATTAATGGATGTTTGCAGCTGTTTCTTCTCTTGTTGTCATGCCACATCACCAAATGAAGGTCTCAAAAGCTCTACTTTATCCTTACCATTAAGTTTGGCCCTACTCTGATTAGGCAGCCCTTTCCCAGTCATATTTTGAGTGTCTTCCTACCTGAGGGGCTCATCTTCTGGCATTATATCGGACAGTGTTTCAGGGCGATTCATAAAGTTGTCCTGTAATATATCAGACAGTGTTTCACTGCTATTCATAAGATTTTCACTGGCCAATTATTTGAGAAGTGGATGGCCTCTTCCTTTTTCTGAGTCTATCTTAGACTGGAAGCTCCCTGAAACCCATCCACCATGGCAACCCTGCTGGCACAGCCTCCGGTCTCACAGCAAAATGCAAACCACCTCAGCACGACAAACTGGCAGAGAAGGTTGTCTCCCTTACCTGTTCCAACCACTCTGACAGTAATTATTACTGAAGACTTTTTTTTTTTTTTTTCAATTTTTGGTGCATTAAAAGCAAAAACAAAATGAAACAAAAATCTCTTTAATTAGTCCACAGTTGTCTAGAAGTAGAGTTGCTGTATTAGATTAAATTAGAAAAATATAATTGTGCATTGCAAGAATTTGCTCATTTTATAATTTTGTAAATAAGTTTAATCCATAATGTATATTGTAGTTATATATTTAAAAAACCTTAATACATGAATATATACAGTAATGAAAAAAAAGCACACAGCCACTCCTCAACTCTCTCTGTCTTTCCTTCATTCTTTCTTCCACCCCAATCTCATTTCTAGTATATATGTGTTTATTAGCTTTCCAAATCCTTTGTTACATGCACATGAAATCATTCTCTCTTTCTCTGTCTATTTCTCTCTCACATTCTCACACACACAAACATATACACCTACACACATAATACATACACATAATTTATCTTTTATACCAAATAATGTGAAACATTATAACTATTTATTTTAAAGTTATAAATATTTATATGCAAATGGCTTTTATCGTGAACATCTTTATTACCAGTGTATAATACATAACTATTAAATATAATAAACCAAAACCTAATTATATTGAGTTGATTACAACTCAGAGATTTCAGAGTGAAATTGCCCCATAAGGTTTTTAAGACTGTAAATCTTCATGGAAGCAGACTGCCTTAACTATATCCCACAGAGCAGCTGGTGGGTTTGAACTGCCAACCTTCTGGTTAGCAGCTAAATGTTTTAACCACTAAACCATTAGAGCTCTTATTAAATCAATTAGAGTACAGTAATAGCTACAATATATTTAAATGATTTTTCACCCAAGACATCACAGGAGAGGCTCTCTATGAAACATTCTGTCCGAATGTTATGTTTTGTGTCATTTCATATATCATTTTTATTCTTTTGCAGGTGTATCTACATTATAGTTATTATAGCTATTGAAAAATCTTTTAAGAATCTGAGAGGTGCAATTTTATGTCACAGTCGAGTTATCTTATGACTAGGTTAAAAAGATTAGTAACATATATTAAATCCCTCTCTCTCAACTCAAAACCCCATATTCACAGGATGAGTTCTGAAGTAAGCAAGTACACACATGGGACACTCATGGAGGTTTTGGTAAGTGAAAAAAAAAATCTAGAACTTCTAGCAAGATGGTGGAGTAGGCAGGCAAGCTACACTGACCCTTCTACAATGGATAAATAAGAAATAAATTGAAATAGATAGATAAAATAATCCTGGAACCCAAAACTTCAAAAGGAAGGATAAACAAGTGGATTAAATACCAACTAGTAGAAGAAATTGAATTAAAACAGAAAATAAGTTAGCTGTTAACTTTTCACTAACCTGACAGTGTGACTATGTTGAACACTTTCAAGTGGCATTCTGATCTAGGCAGTAACTTGATAATAGGTTCCACTTGCCAAGGACAGCATGGGCAGCACACTGGTGGTTGATGATAAAAAAGGTACAATATTCCCCCTGATCTCCTTGCACTGCAACCTTGTCAGTGAAAGGAGGTGTCTTCGTCCCTTATCCCCATCTACCTTCTGGGCCTGTAGTAATTCTATGCTAGACCAGGGGCCCTGCTACAGTGCTGCCTTCTCAGCAGGGAGGAACTGATCTCAGGACTAGGCAACCTGCTCCCAGTCATATTTTAGTCCAGTAGAAAATTTTTTCTGAACCCAGGCACTCTACACCCACCCAGAATTTTGGATTTTAGGAACTATTTCTGGGAACAGGGCATGGTACCCAAGGGCCTTTAGAAACACTAGAGACTTTGTCTGGGACCACATGCCTTGCCCTCAGCTACTTTTAGAGACACTGGGAACTAGCCGTGCAACCAAGTGATTTGTTGTTCTTTTTGTTGTTAGGTGCCATCGAGTCATCTTCAACTCATAGCAACCCTACACACAGCAGAACGAAACACCACTCGATCTTGTGGCAGCCTCATGATCCTTGCTATACCTGTCCATCATTGCAGACACTGTGTCTATCAATCTCATTGAGGGCCTTCCCCCTCTTCATTGACCCTCCACTTTACCAATCATGATATCCTTCTCCAGCGAATGGTTGCTTCTGACAACATGACCAAAGTAGGCAAGACTAACTCTGGTAATTCTCACTTCCAATGAACATTCTGTCTGCACTTCTTCTGGGACAGATTTTTTAGTCTTTTTAGCAGACCATGGTACTTTTAGCATTCTTCTCCACTACCACAAGTCAAAAGCATCAACTCTTCTTCGGTTTTCCTTATTCATTGTCCAGTTCTCACATGCATAAGAAACTATTAAAAGTACCAATGCTTGGGTTAGGCACACCTTAGTCTTCAAGGAGACATCTTTGTTCTTCATCACTTGAAAGAGGTCTTTGGCAGCATATTTGCCCAATGTAATATGTCATCTGATGTCTTGACTGCTGTTTCCATTGGTGTTGATTGTAGAACCAAGTAAAATGAAATCCTTGACAACTTCAATCTTTTCTCTATCCACCATGAAGCTGTTTATTGAACCAATTGTGAGGATTTTTGTTTTCTTTA
>NW_006922285.1:1038556-1040022 GCF_000298275.1 Orycteropus afer afer
TCTTTTCAGTTCTTTTATCTTGTCATTTCTTCCATTTGCTTTAGATACTCCACTCAAGAACAATTTTCAGAGTCTCTTCTGACATCCATTTTGATCTTTTCTTTTTTTCTTGTTTTTTAATGATCTCTTGCTTTCTTCATGAATGATATTCATGATGTCATCCTTCAATTCCTCTGGTTTTTGGTCATTAGTTTTCAATGCATCAAATCTATTCTTTAAATGGTCTCTAAATTCAAAAAAGAATATTATCAAGGTCATATTTTGGCTCTCATGGATTTCTTTTAATTGTCTTTAATTTCTACTTGAACATGTATATGAGCACTTGGTGGTCTGTTCCAAAATCAGCTCCTGGTCTTGTTTTGGCTGAAGATATTGAACTTCTCCATTGCCTCTTGTCACAGATGTAGCCAATATGATTCCTGTGTATTCCACCTGGGGAAGTTCATGTATAGTTGTCACTTATGTTGTTGAAAAAATGTATTTGCAATGAATATGTTGTCAGTCTTACAAAATTCTATCATGTGATCTCCAGCATTATTTCTATCTCCAAGGCCATATTTTCCAACTACCTTTAACTCTTCTTTGTTTCCAACTTTTGCATTTCACTCACTAGTGATAATCAACACATCTTGATTGAATGTTCGGTCAATTTCAGACTACATAAGTTCATAGAAATCGTCAATTTCCTCATCTTTGACTTTGGTTTTAGGTGTGTAAATTTGAATAACAAGAGTGTTAACTGGTATTTCTTGTAGGTATGTGGATATTATCCTATCACTGACAGCATTGTACTTCAGGAAAGATCTTGAAACAGTCTTTGTGATGATAAATGATCCACCATTCCTCTTCAATTTGTCATTCCCAGCATAGTAAATAATATGGCTGTCTGATCCAAAAGGACCAATGCCAGTTCAACTCACTAATGCCTAGGATATCAATCTGTATGTGTTCCATTTCATTTGTGACAACTTCCCGTTTTTCTAGATTCATACTTCATACATTCCATGTTCCAGTTATTAATGGATGTTTGCATCTGTTTCTATTTATTTTGAGTTGTGCCACATCAGCCAATGGAGGTCCTCAAAGCTTTATTTTAAACATATCCTTAAGATAGTCTTTACTATGAGGAGTCAGCTCTTCCCCAATCATATTTTTAGTGCTTTCCTACCTGATGGGCTCATCTTCTGGCATTATATTGCATAATGTTTCAGGGCTATTCATCAAGATTTACAGTAATATATCAGACAGTGTTTCATTGCTATTCATAAGGTTTTCCTTGGCCCATTATTTGAGAAGTGGATGTTCTCTTCCTTCTCCTGAGTCTGTCTTAGCCCAGAAGCTCTGCTGAAACCTCCACTGTGGATAACACTGATGGCACTTTTCAACACAGTGGTATATTCTCCAGCCACATAGCAACATGTAAGCTACCACAAGATGACAAACTGACAAACAAGTTCATCTTCCTT
>NW_006922285.1:1041607-1042122 GCF_000298275.1 Orycteropus afer afer
TCTGGGACAGAAAAACGTGTCCCCAGCTGATTTTTAGTGTGAAAGGAATTCCTTCCAGAAAAAGGCACCTTACTCCCAGTTACTCTCTGGGCCAGTAGAACTTTTTCCAAGTGCAGGTGTCCTGTCTCCAGACATCTTCTGAGTCAGCAGGAACTCATGTGGGATAGGTGCCCTGCCTCCAAATGCCCTCTGGGTTGGCAGAAACTCATGCCAGGTTGACATGCCATGAGCCCTATCACCTGTTTGGCCATCAGAACACCATGCACATGCCCTGACTCACCATAGTTGTTTATTCCTTTTTCTTTTCTTTTTTTTCTTGTTTTTTCTTCCTGCATTTTCATGGCTTCCTTCATTTTTGTTCCTTTAATTATTATCTTTATGTTCCTCCCATGTCTTGCGGGTTTTTCCTTTTCTTTTTGCATTTTTCTTTTCTTTACTATTTTTTTCACTCTCTTTTCTTTAATGTCCCTCCTCAGATGTAACTTTTTTATTCTTTTTCTATTTTTCATTATTTT
>NW_006922285.1:1063082-1073535 GCF_000298275.1 Orycteropus afer afer
CATCAGGGCTCCATATATATATATATACACACACATAGATACATATGTACATATATGGGAGCTATGGTGGTGTAGTGCCTAAGCCATTTGACTGCTAATCAGAAGAGCAGTTCAAACCCACCAGCCACTCCTCAGAAGGAAATTGGGCAACCACTTCCGTAGTGATACCACCTCGGACACCCAAGGAGGGGTCGCTGTGAGTTGAATAGACTCGATGGCAGTGAGTTTGTTTTTTTGGTTTTATATACATGCATATATAGCAGCTAACTGGAGGCAAAGTTATGATAATTTCTGAGCCACAACCAAACAGTTTTAGAGAGTGAATCCCTAGACCTGCTGCCTTGGGACCATGATCACCGGGGCCACCAAGCTCAACTGGCATAAAATAATGTACAAAATCATTAGCTCACATAAAATTAAAAAAAGAAAAAGAAAATCCAAAGCTCTACCTCCTCTAATTTAAATGTGCTTTTTGTTTGTTTCTTTGTTTTTGTCATTTTGTTTTACTTTTGTCTATCTGGCAAGTACAGCTTACTAACTTACTTATTTAAAGACTAAGTGGAAATCAGGAAGGGACAACATTTGTATATTTGGTTCTTTCCACTCCCCTGAAAGATAAAGAATTTTCTAAATATTTGATGTTTAGATTAAAGAGCAAAAGAAAAATTTCTAACTCATGTTTCATCCTGCTTACCTCGTCAGAGCTGAGACAAAGCACTGTTTGTATGTTATTATTATCATTATCATGATCTTTATTATAGTTAAATTGAGTTTAATATGAGAATATTTTCTGAAAAACATAATCCTTGCAGACCTAGCAGGATTGGCATAAACTCCAATAAATAGGAGTTAAAACCAAGAAACAGGATCAGTGAAATAATTCTATTTATTGATATGACTAATAGGAGAATTGGTGGCACAAAGGCTGAGCACTTAATTAGTAAATAAAAGGTTGTTTGAACCTACCAGTATCTCAGTGGGAGAAACACCTAGCTCTCTGCTCCAGTGAAGACTGAAACCCAGGAAACACTATGTGGCAGTTGTACTCTGTTTAAGTAAGTTCACTATGAGTTGGTATCAACCTGACAGCACATAGCAATGACAGCAAAAGTACAGAAATAGAATTTAGCAGATATTTATTATTGAAAGAAATCTGGATCATAAAACTAATAATTGATTGAAATGGACAGAAAGACTACAATCACCATAAACAATGAAAATAACTCACAGGGAGGAGAGTTGCAATGCTCTGATTTCAAAAACAAATGTGATGCCCAAGTTCTTGAAGTAACAGGTATGTTAACATTGGTTGTGAGCCTCTTCTTGCAAGATGGGCAGGACTTTTATTGGTTATCATCCAAAAATCTTGTTAAAGCTATTTGGGAATGAAGAAAAACACATTAATTGAAACCTAGGGAAGCTGTTATTTATAATAGAAGGGATTAAAACAGTACAGAAATCTGAAGACTAATGAAAACTCAGAGAAGTGAATTTCTGTTGGGCTGTTTGCCAGATCAATTCACTAAATGTGTGTCATTCTGAAAATTTACACCAGAATATGAGTAATTAGATGTTCTTCCTTTATGAGACACATCATCAAGATATATCACAACTTATCACAACTATTCGTATGAAAATGTTATAGTACTGACAATGATGGAGAAAAACAATTTGTATATATGCAGGACAACTTAAAAAACACTCATTAAACCCTAAATTTAAAAAGATAGTCCTTTGAGTGTGCTTCTTTTGAGTTCAGAAAAACATAAATTTAAGCCTCTACCCACATCTTCCTCTGAATCAATAATGTTACTTAGTATACACTCTCAACACTAATGTCATTGATAGTGTGAATAGGCTGATTGGCTAAATAATTATAGGTGAGGTGTAAATGATTTATTATTATCAGTATTTCAAGAATCATTGCTTGGGAGTATATTATTTATTTTAAAATGGATTAAGCTAGATCTGCATTATGCACTTGCCTTCTGATAATTTATTTTGAGTCAGAGAACAAAGGACCACAGCTGGTCAAGAATTGGACCCCACTTTGAACAGGATCATGCCAAGCAAGAAAACACACTAGAACAATAGTTGTGATGTTTGCAGGGGCACTGCCATGAATTTCAGTATTTCTGCACCAAACAGGAAACATTCTTTTCCTATTTCTTGAAGTACCTTCATTCATTGGACTAGATTTGCTTCCAATTGATAATGCTTTTGCAACCTCCTAGCATCACAGTCAAAGTACAATCATCATTTTTCCTTCTGTTCATATGATTGAAAGACATCTCTTCTCTACTATCAGAGGATAACGTTCTACTCAACTCTATGATGAGTATTTTATTATTGAACTTATTACACTGTGGGAATTATATTCCTTATTTTATTTGTTATTTACAAGTTCATAAACTTTTTGACTGTTAGAACTTGGCAAATTAATCGTATGCCCAAAGCTATACAGGCTCTTTGTATCCCACTAGTAAGTAGAATGATGTGTATTAAGTAAAGTTCAAATTAGTTTTCATGATTTTATCAAATATCCAGTGTCAAAAAATAATATATATTTTTAAAAATCTGCCTTAGTTTGATTGATTTTGTCTCTCATAAGAATGGATAACACTACATTTACATATCTGACTTATATTTTAGGAGGAATGGTTGGTAAAGTGATAGATTTAAAAACCTCCTCACAAATTCATTTATACCCCATTCTCATTATGGTATTTATGTTCCATCAAGTCTCTGTAGCTGGTAATTTTTTTTTTTTTTTGGTAATATACACTTGTGCATGTCTACAAATGATCACAAACAACTCCAAGCTAATTTAGGAAATAACTAACATGAATACAAAATCTGTGGCTCATCTTTAGTGATAGACCTATTGTAATTCTGCAACTCATATTCTGCTCCACACACACATACACACACACACACAGATAGATACAATACAATTTGTTTATAAAACTATTTCTTGTCCAGTTATGGGATGGTGGGTAAACCCATTTAATCCTATGCCTCATCTGTCTCTTACTTTTGTTATTATTTTAACTATTTTCAGAAATTGGAAAATCACAAAACTTTTGATGTTTGGCAAACACTTTGTGTAGTCTAATTGAAATTTTGAGTAATACAAAGAGCAAGATAAGGTAGGACTAATTTGAAAATTCATATTAGCCCCAGAGTCCTAATATCTGAATACAAAAAGGAACCCCAAATATTCCCTTCATTTTCTGCCTCCAAATAAAACCACCCTCAGCAACAGCAAAACAATATTAAAGAGAACAGCATTCCTATGGCATGCTCTGGTTCGTGCAGTTATTTTAAAAATCTACCTTGCAGGATAAGCAGGGAACTATTATATGCATTTAATAGAAGGAGAAACTGACAATCTACTTAGCAGCATTTATTGACAGCCAAAGGTCACAGCAAGAGAAGTGAGAGGAGATGAAGTCCCTGATTCCTACATTAGAGCTCTATGCCTTGGAACTCGAGGACTCATTTTGGGAGCTCTTGTCTCCTCATGAAAACTGTTCCAACCTTTTTTATTTCTTGTACTACTGAGTACTAGGAGCTCTGGTAATGTAGTACCTAAGGCATTTGAATGCTAACTAGAAGGCTGCTGGTTCAAAGCCATCAGCCACTCCTTGGAAGGAATGTTGAGCAATGTACTTCCATAGTGATACTGCCTCAGAAATCCAAGGAGGGGTCTCCATGAGTCAGATACGACTTGACAGCAGTGGGTTTGGTTTGGATTTTTTGGCTACTATGAGTACCAGTGTTGATATACATTAAATATACAATTCTAATTAATAAATGTTGATGAATTCACATTTAATATTCTTATTTATATTTCTTATTGTTCCCTAAGTAATTTGGTTTAAAGGCACACAAGATGTAACCTGGGGGGCTAGGAAGGAGAAAATATTTCATAAGTTATTAACAGATAAAATAAAATCTACTGATCAGCTTCCTGGCAATTAAAGTAAGGAAAGAATAATAAAGGTAATGCAATCTCCTGATAAAGGTATAATATTTAAGAATATTAACTTATATTAAATTGATGATAATATTTATTATGTCCATTCTGAAATCTCCTTACATGCATTATTTCCATTTACCCTCTACAATAACTCTATAAAAGAGTTAATATTTGAGAGGCAATATGAGCATTTATGACCCTAATACATAGAATAATAAATAGTAGGGCTGGTTATTAATCTCAGGCTTCAAAGAATATTCTTACCATTCTGCTCATCCAGTCCATCATCTAATAAAATAATAAAACCATACATTTATATATATGTTTTTCATTAGAAACATAAATTTCTATTTACCTTGCCAAATTTAGCATTAAGTGATCATTTCTGGCTAAATAAAATGTCACAAAACGAATGTAGATTTTTTTTTTTATTAACAGATTTTGATTCATTACATATTTTATAGGCTTCTTTAATCACTTTTTGGGAATAAGGGTGGGAGAAGATCTGTAAATACTTGTAGTAACTGAAGTTAGTGAGATTCCACTGAATTTTATAAGCCAAAGATTGGTTGTCATCAAAAAAGTACCTGAGAATTATCGTTTTGAAAAGTTGAAGCACAGGAGTGAGTGGGGTGGCTTATTAATCACCAAGGTCAATTGAGCATGCTATCAATTATCTGGGATTCCTGCTATATTACCTATAGGCAGAACTTCCCCTTAAGTTAGCCAAGTCTCTGTGAAAAGTTGGATACAGCATCACAAAGAGGAAAACAACAAAATGTTTTTTTTTGTTTTCTTGTTTTTTTTTTAACAAAAGCTGTGTTAAAAGCCATAAAATACATTTTGTTTTGTTTTGTTTTTGTTGGTTTGTTTCTATTGCTTTAGTTAGTACATATAAACGAAGACCTAGTAGTTCATAATATATCATTTTTCCAAGAGGGTCATTGTATGAGGAATATTTCCCAATATGTCTTAAAGCTAATGTGAGAATTGGTAGGAGATAACCAAGAATGAACAAGCCATTTTTAATAATATTCCTGACTCATTCAAAGACTTGCATTTTATCCCCTCTCTTGAAAAATATACTGGAACTTACTTCTTAGTTTTGTTGCCCAGATATACCTGAGTGTTCTGGAATTTCTGGGAATAATATAAAGTATCTCACCTGAAAATAACAGGAAATGTCGTAGGAAGTTGTTGAGGTTTAAGACAAGAAATAATTTAAGTATAGAAAAGAAGATTTCAATAAAGCGGTGCTTAGCCTTCAAATAATTCCTGTAATTAGGAAAAGATAATTATTTGTGTGCTAATTCAATATTTGTAAGCTCAATGAAATCAGGAAAGATGTCCATTTTCATTTGTACAACCACAGGGTCTAACAGTGTTTATGTCATATAGAAGCTCATGTTCACTTTTGTTAAGAGAGTATATAATTGAACTGACTAATCATTGTAGCTGGGAAGGTAAAAGGAGAAAAACAAGCTTATCCACACAAAAGAATCATAAATGGGGAGTAGTTACAAGTAAGATGGATTGAATAAATGGATTCAATTTTTAAAATACTGAGACCCATGTAAAATAATTTGAATTTGATATAGCAGGAATAAAGAAACATTAGGATCTCTGGTGACATAGTATCTAAGACATTTGACTGTTAACCAGAAGGCTGGAGGATAAAACCCACCAACCACTCTTCAGAAGGAAGGTTGAGCAATCTACTTCTGTAGAGACACTGCCTTGGAAACCCAAGGAAGGGTCACTATGAGTCAAATTGACTTGATGGCAGTGAGTTTGGTTTGGTTTAGAATGGATGACAAAGATAAATTGAAGGACTGTGATGAGGATTACTTGACTCTGGGTAAGAGGACCAGAAACATAATAGGCACAATAAAAGATTGGGTGAAATCAGAAGAAGAGTTGGCTATCAAAATCTGGGAGTTTGTGATATATGAATTACATTTACATTGATAAACTTTATAGTGGGTGAAAGGGGGCCACTGTGCCTGGCATCCCCAAGACCATCCTCAGGTTCAATGATTTTCTAGAAGGGCCAACAAGGCTCAGAATTGTTATTCTCATGATTATAGTTTATATGGTTATAGAATTAAAATCAGTGAAGACAGTAAGTGTTTGGAGCTAAGTCTGTGGGAAATGAGGGCCTAATGTCCTCAGTATCCCTTCTCAGTGGAGTCATAAGGGACAACTATAATACTCCCAAAAATGATATGTGGTGAAACATGAAAGTTAAAGGGCCAACCAGAGAATCTCACCTAGATTTTTTGGTGTGTGTGTGTATGTGTATATGTAAATCTGCCATGAAGGCATGCAACTCTTGAAGGCGGACCTCAATTTCAAGTACACACTATAAATCACATGGTGAGAAAAAAACTATCTGAACAAACTGGTATAGAATGACTCAAGGCCTAAAGCATACAAAAACACTTATTAAGAAAAATATTCCAAGAATTCAGTTTCATGTTGCTGAGCAAGGACCAACCCCATAATAAGACCCTTCTTGAGAATGTGCAAAGATTGAAAAACACAAGCATGGTGAATTAATCCTTTCCTGCAAATGTTAACTGGTGCTTGGCTGGTACAGCAAAACAATTGTATTTTTTTTCTGAACATCTACTTTTAGTGTGACCAAAAAACCAAAACCAAACTCATGGAAGTTGAGTTGTATCCAACCCATAGCAACCCTTCCTTGGGTTTCTGAGGTGGTATCACTACGGAAGTTAATTGCCCAATCTTCCTTCTGAGGAGTGGGTGGTGGGTTTGAACCGCCAGACTTCTGGTGAGAAGTCAAATGCCTTAGGCACTATGAGAGCATTTATATAACATTCACAACAATCAATAATAACAAGATATTCCTAACATTTTCAGGTGCCATTATGTGAGTATGTATAGACTAAGGAACACTAATTCACACATTTTCACATTTTTCACTAATTTGATTATTTGTCTACCCTTTAATCTACTGCTATTTGTACTTAGTTTGCCGCACAATTTGGTATGGAAATTAGCTGGTATGTAGTTAAATTCAGTTCTTCCACAGGTATTTTCCATTGATTTTGCACCCTGATAAGTTTTTAATTCAAACTCCCAATGTCTTTGATCATCAGTATTATTATTATATGAATTATTTACTTAAGTACAATCCCAGTCATCTACCACATTGCAGAATGGACATTAAATTTCATTACAAGCTAAGTCACTGAAATTACAGAGCTATTTTTATGCATTTGAAACAGAATTGGCCTTTATCCATATATTAAATATCATTACAGACAAGCATTTTTATAATTGGCCATATTTGGTTATTTCAGATTCCATATGAATTTGGGGCAAAGCCAATCACCCTGTTTTAGTTTATAAGATTGTATTGAGATTGCTCTTCACTCTATGTTTTTATATAGCAGAGCCCACATCTCCTACAGGGAGGACATAAGTGTTATTTAGAATAGTTCCCATCCCTTCTAACTATTCTGCAGGATTTGTTTTATTCTGATTTATTATTGGAGCTAGCTAAGGTAGTTGGAGTACAGTGATGTAAATTATACATACCTCTAGAGAACTTAGATACATTTTGAGGTTCATCCAGTTTCTAAAGGTGTGCTCTTAAGAACCTCATTGGCTAGAACAGAAGACATTACTCATAGTTACTTTGGCATCCATCTTTGACTATTAAAATAGTCAAACAGTACCATTGGGTTAGGATTAAAGAAAATAAGTTAACATTCATTTTATTTCACCATAACCAAAGTACCTCCAAGTTTACTCCTTTCTCAGATCAACATGGACCCATCACAGATATTTATTTGCTGTTCCAATCACCGTCTGATCCTGAGATGGAGTTCTTCTCAGGAATCTTGGCATTTCCTACTTTAATGTGCCTTTTAAATATTCTGAGTGATTTCCAATGGGAAATCTCATATGGACATCCATTTAACAGTCTTTCCTCTCCATTGCCCAGCTGTTTGACAAAATGGCCAAACCATTTGCTACTGCACATAGGTCAATAAACCCCCACAATTCAAAGCTCTTATTATTATCCAATTATTCCATCAATTCCAGGTAAAAAGCACATGATACAATGCACTGAACTGAATTATCCTCATGCTCTCCAATCAGAATTGTTTTTTTAGTACAATGGTGTTCCAAACTGGATGTTTTCTGTCCACCTTGGATCTGCCATGTTTAAACCAAGTAATTTTTTGCTGGTCAATTTACAGCTGTTCATAGGGTACTGCCCTTGAGAAAAAGAGGTTATCTCCCTGAGAACACACAATTCTTGCTCCCTTATATTCCACTGGCAGCATTTTACTACATAAACCATTTCCAT
Organism: Orycteropus afer afer; assembly: GCF_000298275.1. Taxonomy (NCBI): domain Eukaryota; kingdom Metazoa; phylum Chordata; class Mammalia; order Tubulidentata; family Orycteropodidae; genus Orycteropus; species Orycteropus afer. Next base: position 1,071,407 of record NW_006922285.1, read on the forward strand.
TTTATTCTAGAACTGTTCTAGGCACTACCTTTCTTATATCTGACAATACACAAGATATTATAGATATTTCAAATTTCAACATTATTTTATATCCTTCATTCATAGGGTCATATTCAATTAATGTCCCACTGTAAGCCAATAAATCTCTCTCAAATTATCTATATCATACCACTGTGGATGGAGAATTTTCTGGTCCAATATAAGAGCAATTGCTACTGTATGGCTCTCTTGGTTTATGTCATAGACTCCAGTCTGAGGAAATGTAGATTACAAACTGTAATGTTTGATGTATGTATCAACATGACTAGGCAGACACTGGACTGGTTGCTCTTCTGTAATATAATGTAATGAAATGCAGTATAATATAATGTAATCACTTCTTATTTTGTGATCTGATGTGAGAAGCCAATCAGTTAAAAGGGGAATTTTCTTGGGGATGTGGCCTGCCTCCAATATATAAATGGATGCTTTGGCAAATCTCTCTCTCTCTCTCTCTCAAGCCTGCACTCTTCCCTTCTGTTTAAATAGAAAGATGGTGTTGATAGATAGATAGATATGTCCTTGGATTTACACCTCTAGAAAACACAGACTAAGAAAGGAAGCTTCCAAAATTGAATGCAAATATGATCACATGTGTCCAGAGGCTTTTATTGAGCCACTAGATTTTGCAACGTAGAATAACCTTCCTTTCTTCAGGCTCTCATTCATTTGGCCTTTTGCATATTTTTTATGGATAGAAGCTAACAATATTCCCAGGTATGGCATAGATACCATTCAAAATTTTAACAAGCCACTCAGGCATTGTACTTCTCTTTTGGAAAAAAAATATATTGTGGCTTTGGTGAACACTTATACTAGAAATTAGGTTTGACAATTTCCACACAAATTGATCAATGGCATTAGTTACATTTTTCACATTGTGTCGATATTCTCTTTATTTATATTCTGATTGTATTATTTCTAATACTCTAGTTTTCCTTCCCATTTATCTTCTCAGGTTAAATGATGACCTTTTGGAGCCATACAAATGTTTGTTGTTGTTGTTGTTGTTGTTGTTGTTGTTGTTTTACTATAAGACTGATAAACTGGGTAATATAATTTATTTTGTGTGCCACTCTGCTTTTCTGCTAAAAGGTGATCTCAGAGGATAATTCTGGCTCTAGATTTAAAGATCATATCAGAGCAAGAGTCTCAAGGAGTCCTCTGGTCTCGTCTGGTCCAGTTAGCCTGGACTTTTTTTTTAAGAATTTGAGTTTTATTTTGCATTTTTTCTCTCATTGTCCCAGGGATAATCTATTTGACCTCAGATGGTCTATGGTAGACTAGACGAGTTTTTCTGGTCTCAGGGTACCTGAGGTTGTAGTTTGGGTGGGCTATCACCCTTGTAGAGTTGTTTCTTCTCTGAGATGTTTTGTACCTTCTTATTTTCTTGCTCCTGACAAGTGGTGCTCAATAGTTGTATCTTAGATGGCTGTTTGTAAGCTTTTAAGATCCAAGGTACTATTAAGTTCACTGTTGTTGTTGTTATGTACCATCAAGTCAGACCCAACTCATAGTGACCCCTCCTTGGGTTTCTGAGGCAGTATCACTATAGAAGTAGATTGCCCAACCTTCCTTCCAAGGAGTGGCTGGTGGATTTGAACCACCAGCCTTCTGGTTAATAGTCAAATGCCTTAGGCATTATGCTACCAGAGCTCCCATTCACTTCATTAGTATGGAACATATGAACTTTGTGAATTTTATTGGCCTTCTACTTCTAGCTTAGTTTCAGGGATAGATAATGACAACAATTTATTTTCACTAGTATCACTGGTGGTTCCTGCCCAGGTTGTTTTTTAGAATTACATTTGTTAGGTACTTGGATCTGTCTCTGTTAATCATGTGTGTCATCACTGCACATTTAAGTCAGCCCAGCTTACTCTAGTTTCTGATAGTGTATCATCTGATAGTGATGCAGTGTATGATCACATTCAGTACAAAACCATTACAAATTCATTCAAGTACAAATTCATCCTAATCAAATTATAACTGAAAGCAGGTGGATTCAAAAGGACTCAGGACAAGACAGCAAATAAATAGGGATCTTTCCCATGTAAAGGCAAACTGCAGTTGAATCTTTTCCAAGATGG
>NW_006922285.1:1075995-1077080 GCF_000298275.1 Orycteropus afer afer
GTGGCTGGTGGGTTTGAACCACCAGCCTTCTGGTTACTAGTCAAATGCCTTTGGACTATGTCACCAGAGTTTGCATGCATTAAAGGTTCATAATTCCTTGTCTACTCAGCTTTCTTTTCTCAAAAAAATGATTTTGTTATATTTCTGTGAATCACAGTCATCTAGCAATTTTGATGTCCACTGTATGGAGTGTCTCGCAGACCACTTTCAGACTTGATGATTCACTGAGGACTCACAGGCCTCAGAAGCTGCCATATTCATATAGTGTAGTTAAAAATTTAAGGTATGTACAATCACTGTTATCAGATAGAATCTTCTAAGGCACCAGCTACCAAAAGACAGCCAAGATTGAATCCTGAAAATAAGTCATTAATGAGAATGTTCAGTATTTGAACAAACAAGTAAGCTGAGTAAACCATTTCCTACATACCCAAATTGAAAAAACAAAACTGTCCAAAATATTTATTGAACATAATTAGTCTCTGCAAACTGAAATGTAGAAAAACATGTCAAGGACATAAAGGTACAGTTCATTCCTCAGCTCTTTTTTAGAAGCAAAGTAATCATAGGGAATAAGTATTAAAAAAAAAAACAAACTAAATGCAAATAAATCCAAATAGCTGCCTACAGCTTTATAAATCTAACAGAAAGTGATTCAATAAAATTTATTTGATATTAAAATAACAATGCACTGTACTTGATGAATAACTGGTATTGGAAAGCCTGTATATGCCTAGTCTCTTCCTAAATCATGGGAAAATTATGAAAGATATTAAACAATATTTTGGTTTCAGTAGATTCCATGTTTTTGACAACCTATTCCAAGGCAGAAGATTCATTGAGAAAGGAAGTTAGCAAATGCTCCATTCTTTTTTAAACATTTTCCTGCCATTCCAACCTACTAATAGCCCTATGCATTTAAATATCAGATCATATTTACTCTGGTATTCCAGTTAAAATTAAAAAAAAAAAAATTGTATCCAATAGAAAATACTCAACATCTTATCTTTTGATGTATAATTATGACAATATAACTGTGGATAATCTTCTGATTATTGAATAAATATGAAAAGGGCACAACTTAC
>NW_006922285.1:1078070-1079467 GCF_000298275.1 Orycteropus afer afer
TATGAAGTACAGTGGCTTTATTTTCTGTTTACTTCTCTCTCTCTGATTATGAATATTGGCAGAAATTTATAAAAACTAAGGCTATCAACATCTGTTCTGGTTCATCTCATTAAATCACTCAGTAAGTTAAAGGAAGGGTTTTTACAAATGTTTGGCTCTAACTTTAAAACTGAGCTGCAAAGGCTTTCACTAATTTGAGATTACCTAGAAACAGTCATTTTTTTCTGACTGAACAAAAAGAAGGAAAAGATTTATGATGATGATGAAGAGGTAAATTCAAAGAAAATGCACTCATTTCAGGTTTTTTCTTTGTTTAATTTTGGAGAAAAATTAAGAAAAACTCTATCAAGCAGCCTCAGAAAACATGCAGTGCTCTACATACTAATTTGAGGAAAACCTTTTTCTACAGCTATCCTGGTTCCTTGTTTGGAATCAGTCTCTGATAGAGGGGAGACCTCATTTGTAAATGATAACCAGAACAAGACAAACTCACTGTTGTGGAGTCAGATCCAACTTATAGCGACCCCTCTTTGGGTTTCTGAGGCAGTATCACTACAGAAGTAGATTGCCCAACCTTCCTTCCAAGGAATGGCTGGTGGGTTTGAACCATCTGCCTTCTTGTTAGCAGTCAAATGCCTTAGGCATTAAGCCACCAGAGATCCCATTTGTAAATGATACTTCATAAATAAAAATTCAGGATGCTTATACTAAGTGAAATAAAGATTGAAACAATAGAGTTCTGGCAATATGGCAGACCATGCAGACCAGCTACACAGACTCTCTGCACTAAAGCAATGAGAAAAAAATTGAAACTGATACAGAAGGTGATCTTGGAACCCTGAGCTTTGAAGGCAAAGAAAAAGAAGTAAATTAAATACCAATTACTAAAAGAACCTGAATGAAAACAGTGAGTAATGAGACAAATGGAGCTGTGGACTGCTGTCTTTCCTGAGAGCACAGCCGTTTTGAATATACCCCGGTAACAGCATAAGAATTGGCTCTGCTCACTGAAGACTGCTTGAGAAAGGACTGCATTGGTGCCAGGCAACCAGAAAGGAAAACTCCCAACTGCTGCCCTGAGGGCACCATTCTATTTTTTTTTTTTTTTGTTTTTTTTTTCTTTTTTTTTTTTTTTTGTTTACATATTCTACTGAATTTTAATTAATAGATAATGTGTAAGGCAAATACATTATGTATAACATATTATTTTTAAAAAGTTTGACTTCCCTGATAATTGTTAGATGAATAAGGTTTTTAAAAAATCATTTCTAATACATTTCTCCCAATTTTGCATTTATCCATCAATTATGTATTTATTTCCCATGGCCAATGTATGTTGTTTTCTTTTTTCAGTGTTCCCTCCTCTCTCCTCCCAACCCTGGTAACCAACAAAGAAA
>NW_006922285.1:1079790-1080428 GCF_000298275.1 Orycteropus afer afer
TTGATGGCCACCTAGGTTGTTTCCACATTCATGGATAGGAAGATGGAATATTATGAAAATATCAGTTCTACCCAAAGCAATCTACACATTCAATGCAATCCTAGTCCAGATCCCACCAATATCCTTTAAGCATATGGAAAAAAAGAAATCACTGACTTTATATGGAAAGGAAAGAGACCTCAGATAAGCAAAGCACTACTGAAGAGGAAGAACAAAGTAGAAGGTCTCACAATCCCAGATCTCAAGACCTACTATACAGCCACAGCAGTCAAAATTTCCTGGTACTGGTACAACCACAGATACACAGACCAATGGAATAGAATTGAGAACCCAGAAATAAATCCATCGACCTATGGTCATCTAATCTTTAACAAAGGACTGAAATCCATTAAATGAGGAAAAAAATGTCTGTTTAACAACTGGTGCTGGAAAAATGGATATCCATTTGCAGAAAAATGAAACAAAATCTGTACCTCACACCATACACACAAATAACTCCAGATGTATATGGTGTGTGTGTATATATATGTATATATATATATATATGAAGGAAGGTTGGGCAATCCTACGTGCATAGTGATACTGCCTTGGAAACCCAAAGAAGGGTTGCTATGAGTTGGGGCCGACTCGACGGCAAA
>NW_006922285.1:1080723-1084746 GCF_000298275.1 Orycteropus afer afer
TGGTGATTCCTTAAAAAGTTGGTATTAGAAATAAACATTTAACCCAGCAATTCCACTACTAGGTATATATTCTAAAGAAATGAGACCCAGGACAAGAACAGATATGATGAACATGCACACCCATGTTCATCACAACACTATTTACAATAGCAAAAAGATGGAAGCAACATAGGTGCTCATCAACAGAAGAATGGATAACCAAACTATGGTACATACACACAATGGAATGCTATGCAACCCTGAAGAATAACATAGAATCTGCAGAACGCCACATAAAGTGGATGAACTTGGAGTACATTATGCGGAATAAAATTAGTCAATCATAGAAGGACAAATATTGTATAAGTTTGTTATTGTAAAAAGTCAAGGAAACGTTTATACAAGGAAGGAAATTTTCTTTGTTAGTTGCCAGGGTTGGGAGGGAAGGGGAGGGAGCACTGCTAGATATATAAAGACAAGTATTGATTTAAGTGAAAGGGAGGTCAGTGTACCAAATGTGAGTAACCAACACTGTGACACTGAGAAAGAAGAATACATAGAGAGGTGCATGGGAGGTGCCAACAACAAAGATGAAGCCTTTTCCACATACAGGACTGGATTGTCAGTGATGGCAAATATTGATAGAGTTAGATAGAAGGGTGGCAGCATGAACAATTAGGTATGTCTATGCAAGGGGAAGTGTGCTCATGACCATATATAGCGTTGACAGACAATGTTTCTACAGTTGTGTTTGTATGTTCTGTACGAATTTCCAGGTATATAGTAGAGCTGACAAAGGACAAGATTGTAGTCACTCCTTGGTCATGTCACAGCCAGCTACCCAGGTAGAGCATGTAGTTGAACTTGTGGGCTTGAGACAATGTTAGCAGGGAACATCAAACTTAAGTGCCTTAACATACTACACAAAATCATGACTGGGATCTTAGAAGCTTGCAAGCAGCCATATAGATGCAACAATGGGTCTCTCCTCATCTAGAGTAAAGAAGAAAGAAGAAAACCAAAGACACATGAAAACATTAGTCCATGGGACTGGTATACCATGTGATCCTCAGCCTATATGACTATGAGACCAGAAGAACTAGATAGTGCCTGGCTACCACTGCCAACCACTCAGAGGGGGATCTATGTAGGAGGTTCCTGGATGGAGTGGGAGAACATTGTTGACTAAAACTCAAAATTATATACATGTATATGTTGTATATGTGTATGTGTATGTATATGTATATGTATGTGTATATGTATACATACACACACACACACACACACACACAAGGATCAGATTTGCTAGTCTGATAGAACCTAGTGGAACCCCTGAGATTATGGCCCCTAGCTGCCTTTCAGGTCTGGAGTTGAACCCACTCCTATGGCTTCCAGCCAAACAAAGGACAGGCATATGAGCTGAACATTTACATTAGGTAGATACACTGCTTGGAGCGATCAATCAAGGGAGAGTAGAAGGGCTGTGAATGCACAGGGAGACATTTTGGGGGGCAAAAGTGCATGAGATGGAAGGACACAGGGAAGAGGGAATATGGGGAGGAAGGGGGAAGAAAGCTGTTGCATCTTGGGAAATTTCAATCAATATCATGAGACCAAGTGTATGTCAAAGGCTGTATGGAAAATGAATTTGCTCTATAAACTATTCCCAAAATCACAATAAAAATAATTAATAATAATAATGTAGAATCTGCAAAACACTACATAAGGTTGATGAATTTGGAGGATATTATGCTGAGTGAAATAAGTCAGTCATAGAAGGACAAATATTGTATTAGTCTGTTATTGTAAAAGTTAAGGAAAGGTTTATATATTGGAGGACATTTTCTTTGTTGGTTACCAGTGGGGGAGGGAAGGGGAGGGAACACTGCAAAATAAATAAAAATATAAACAAATAAATAAATAAAAATAAAAATCTGGGTATAGTTGAGGAAAGCTGAATGTGAACAGTGTATGACTTCTTTGTTTGTATATACTGAAATTCCCTTTCTGCATCTGGAGGAAAGTAAAATCTTAGAATCAGATCAAAGACTGAAGTACTATAGTAGCAAAACTACACAGGAGGTAGAATTCTCAAGCATGGAGAATTTGCTTCATCAAAATCCAGCCTGTGATAGGAAGGAGTGGGGTCCACACATATGTGATTGGGTTATTTGGGTAAGTTCATTCAAAATAGTGAATACTCAGATACTTCGGAACATGAGCTAATATAAATGAACCAATGTTGTTAGGTGCTGACAAGTTGGTTCCAACTCAGAGTGACTTTATGTATCACAGAGCAAAACCTGGTTTTGTTCTGTACCATGTTCACAATTGTTGGTGTGCTTGAGCCTGTCTGTTATGCAACCACTGTCTCAATCCATCCCATTGAGACTCTTCTCCTTTTTCACTAACACTTTACTTTAACAAGCATGATATCCTTCTCCACAGACTGGTCCCTTCTCACATCCTGATGAAAATACATGAGACAAAGTCTAGCCATTCTTGTTTCCAAGGAGAATTCCAACAGCACCTCTTCTAAGTCAGATTAGTTAGTTCTTCTTGCAGTCTATGGCATTTTCAATTGTCTCCACCAACACCAAAATTCAAATGCATCAATTCTTCTGCATTCTTGCTTATCTTGTTCAGATATCACATGCATATGAGGCTATTGAAAAGACCATGCCTTCAGTTAGGTGGATCTTAATCTTCAAAGTGACATCTCTGCTCTTTAACACTTTAAAGAGGTCTTTTGCTGCAGATGTGTCCAGTAATGCATTGTATGATTTCTTGACTGATGTTTCCATGGATGTTGAATGTGTATCCATGGAAAATGAAATTCCTGACAATCTCAATCTTTTCTCAATCTATCATGATATTGCTTATTGGTCCAGTGGTGAGGATTTTCATTTTCTTTATATTGAGGTGTTGTCCATACTGAAGACTACAGTCTTTGATCTTCATTAGTTAGTACTCCAAGTCTTCACTTTCAGAGAGCAAAATTGCATCATTTACATATCACAGGTTGTTAATGAGTCTTGCTTCAATCCTGATGCCAAATTCTTCTTCATATAATCCAATTCTCTGATTATTTGCTCAGCATATGGATTGAATAAGTATGGCGAAAGGATACAATGCTGACACACATCCTTTCTGACTTTAAAACATGTAGTATTCTTTTGTTCTGTTTAAATTACTGCCTCTTGGTCTATGTTCAGATTCCTCCTGAGCACAATTAAGTGTTCTGGAATGGAAATTTTTTGCAATGTTATCCATAATCTGCTATGATCCACACAGTCAAATATTTTGCATAGTCAATAAAATACAGGTAAACGTCTTTCTGGTATTCTTTGCTTTCAGCCAAGATCCAGCTGACATCAGCACTGATATCCCTCATTCCATGTTCTTTTAAAAAACAGGCTTGAATTTATGTCAATTCTCTCTATATATATATTGCTCCAATAGTTCTTTAATTATCTTCAGCAAAATTTCACTTGCATGTGATATTAATCATATGGCTCAATAATTTCTGCATTCTGTTGGATTGCTTTTCTTTGAGATAACCACAAATATGGATCTCTTCCAGACAACTGTCCAATTGGTAAGACAATTTGGTAGCTGTCTTTCAAATTTCTTGGCATATACAAGTGAGTGCTACCAGCACTGCATTTGTTTGTTGAAACATCTCAGTGGATATTTCATCAACTCCTGGGGCCTTGTGTTTTGCCAATTTCTTTAGAGTAATTTGGAATTCTTCCTTTATTACCATCGATTCTTGACCATACCCCACTTCCTGAAATAGATGAATATCAACCAATTCGTTTTTGTACAGTGACTTTGTGTGTTCCTTCCATCTTCTTTTGATGTTTCATGCATCACTCAATATTTTGCTAATAGAATCATTCAATATTGTAACTCAAGTCTTGAATTCTTTCTTTAGTTCTTTCAGCTTGAGAAATGGTGTTTGTGTTCTTTCCTTTTGGTCTTCTAACTCCAAGTCTTTGAACATTTCATAATAATATTTTACTTTGTCTTATGGAGCTGCCC
>NW_006922285.1:1085521-1088371 GCF_000298275.1 Orycteropus afer afer
GAGTCCAAAAACAGTCTCAAGATCAGCAGGGTATGGCAGGCTACTGAATGAAGACTCAGCTACACGCAGGGTCCAAGCATAACAAAAAACTGTGGAGACCTTTCTCAAAACTTCTCCTTATATAATGGAAGAAGATCACATCCCTAAGGCAGCTACTCAGCTGCTGCAGTAGATTCTGCCACGGAGTTGATTACCAACATCATAAAGCAGAGTAACTACATCCAACTTCCCAGCCACTGAAAACCAGGCCCAGCTAAGTTGACATATAACCTTAACTCTCACAATAATCAAGTATTTATATAATTAAGCTGGAAAAGTGGATGACCATTTAAGAAAAGAAGGGGACTATAGTCTGAAGGAAGAAACCTTTATGGCATAATCGTTAAGTGTTCAGCAGCTAAATGAAAAGTAGGCAGTTCAAACTTACCTGTCATTATGTAGAAGGAGGTTATAACAATCTGCTTACATAAAGATTGTAGTGTTGGAAACTCTATGAGTCATTTTTACTATGTCTTATAAGGTCACTATGAGTTAGAATCGACTCATATAAAATTACAACACACACTGAAGAAGCTACAGCCCTCAACTAATGTCAACTGGTAGGAGGCAGGAGAGTACCCAAAGAATTAGATTTGGACTGGGGCTAGATTAGGAGGGAGAGAACATACAGTTGAGAAAAGAAGAGTGTATAGATATGGGAACTTTATTCTGTAATATTAGATTTAACATCTCAGCAAGGTGCTGAAAATAGTTCTAACATATGTTCTTTTTTTTTTTTTTTGGAGCTTGAAGAAGGTGATGATCTATGCTAAGTGAAATATAAATGCCAGAGTGATGTGTCAGAAGGCACACTAATACAAATGGAAATGCTGGCATGAATAAATAACATAAAGGTCAAAAACTATCCATCTCACTATGTTCCATGGGAAGGTCTGGGGAATATTCTATTTATGAAAATCATAAAATGTTTTGTGATACTTAAGGTTGTGTGTCAACTTGGCTGGACCATGATTCTAAACAGTTTAGAAGTTATAATGTTCTCTCATTCCACATGATGAGATCTGATCCAGTGTAATTACCTCCATGATGAGGTGGGCTATGAGCAGCCAATCAGTTGAAAGAGAGTTTCCTCAGGGATGTGGAAGTCTTGGGAAAACTCTCTGGGTTTCTGCTGGATCTTAATACTGCATCTAGTTCATTGGTTCCTGGACTTGAAAGAGTGGCCTGCCATATTGCCTGCTAATCTTGAGATTGTTGCCTGTGTAGCCTGTGAGCCAACAATCTACTACTGTATCTGCTGAACTTGGATTCAGGAACCTCCAAAGCCACCAGCCTCCTACACCACCTGCCAATCTAGGGTTCATCAGCCTATTCAGCTGCATGAGTCAGGAGAAGCTTCCAACTTGATATTTCAACCACAGATTTGGGACTTGCCACCCTTGACAACCCTGTGAACCATTTCTTTAAGATATTCTCTCTCTCTCTCTCTCTCTCTCTCTCTCTCTCCCTCTCTCTTTGTATAAGTATCACTGGTTTTTCTTATCTAGAGAAGCCAACCTAACACACTGGGTACTGAGAGTGGCGCTAGAGAAAGAAAATCATAATGATGTGCTTTCTAAATTGGTTCTCAAATTTGATTAGTTGTAAAAGCACCAATTACTCTGCCTCCATCAATAAAGAGAGCACTGCTAAACTACGCCAGGAGGTGGCAATATTAATACACAAAATAACATCACTAATAGATCAAGTATTTGTAATAAAGGCAGCTCTGAGTGATTGCATGTTTTATACTTTTCTGCAAATTTGTAAGGATAAGGAGTATAACAAAGTTGATTGGTTGATCCTACTTAGGATAGGCAAAATGGTGAAAGAACTAGATGAACTCAGGGCTTTTAAATCACAGCTGAAGTGCTACATAAAAGGCCTCAATGTTTCTAATTGTGCCATTAAAGAAAGCTTTATTTTTTGTAGTAATAAAGCTGATGTTACCAAAACCAGTCTTATCATAAGAGTGGCTGAATTGCAATGCTAATTGAATTTTCAACCCCTTGAATGGTGTTTGAAGATAAGTGAGTGCATTACTTTGGGAGAAATAGGATCCTGAAAATTGAGATGGGAACATAAGGGCAGATAATTAGGAAGCTAGGGACATTGAACCCCTAATTTCCATAGAGTCACTAATGGCAACACAACCAGCCCTCTCTTCCCCACCTGGTGAGACTAACACCTGTGCTTGCTGTGTCATTGTTTGAGATAATGCTTGGGGTAGCACCTAAGGCACGGCCTGGGGAAGACACCTTACAAGACATTGTTGAATGTTTCCAGGAAGCACCCCAACTACCCACTGTTGCTTCTAGACCTGTCACAAGACCTATAACAAGCAAGTCCCAAAATGTGAAATACAAAGTGTGACCAAGGAAGTGGTATACTATATCCAAAAAGTACTGCTTGATTTTGCTAACACATACAAAGAAAACCTGAAGAATATGTACACAAATGGCTATTAAGGGTGTGGGATGATGGTGTAAATAAAATAATGTTGGATAAGTCTAAGGTTATTGATTTGGGTCCACTAAACAGAGATTAGCTTGGTAAAGTGGAGGGTCAATGAAGAAGGGGAAGGCCTTCAATGAGATGGATAGACAAAATGGCTACAATGATGGGCTCAGGTATAGCAAGAATCATGAGGCTAGCACAAGACTGGGCAATGTTTCACTCTGCTGTGCATAGAGCCCCTATGAGTTGGATACAACTTGACAGCACCTAACAACAACAACAACAACAAAGCACAGATACTTCATTCAATATTTCAAGAGATTAGGAAAGGATTTAATAGTTTATTTGATTGGC
>NW_006922285.1:1091436-1094438 GCF_000298275.1 Orycteropus afer afer
GTCAGATTGTGACTCTATTGCAGCTACTATTCCAGACATGGTTTCATTGCTTGAGTAAATTAATACATCTCCTGGTACTTGGTATGCAGCTATTGACCCAGCCAATGATTTTTTTTCTCAATTCCAATTTTGAAGTATTGTCAGAAGCAGTTGCTTTTGTCTGTCAAGGCCAACATTACACTTTCACCATGTTACTTCAGGGGTATATCACCTTTCTAGTACTATGTCATAATTTAGTTAGCAGGGAGTTTGATTGTCTTTCACTTACACAAGATGTCACTCTAGTCTGTTACATTGATAACCTAGCAAGGAAGAAGTATCAATGACTCTAGACTTACTGGTGTGACATCTGCATACAAGAGGGTGAGAAATTAATCCAACAAAAAATTAACCCAACAAAAATTCAGACACCTTCCACCTTGGTGAACTGTCTAGGGAGGCATGTTGAGATATTTCTACTAAAGTTGAAGGGTAAATTATCGCATATGGCTCCTCCCACAACTGGAAAGGAAGTGCAACACCTGGTGGGCCTCTGGATTTGGACATATCCCTCATCTGGGTGTGCTACTATAACTTATTAATCAAGTGACTCCAAAAGCTAGTTTTGAGTGGGGCTCGAGAAGGCTCTACAACAGGTTCATATACACACAGTTGTTCTGCCATTTGAATCACATGACCTGGCTGATTCAACAGTGCTTGAATTGTCAGTGGCAGATGGAAATGTGGTTTGTTATCTTTTGCAGGACCTTGTTGGTGAATCACAGTATAGATCCTCAGGATTTTGGGGCAAAGCTCTGCCATCTTATGCAGATAAGTACTCTTCTTTTGAGAAACAGCTATTGGCTTGTTATTGAGACTCAGTAGATATTGAACACCTAACCATGGGCCACCACGTGACCATGTGGCCTGAGCTGCCCATCATGAACTGGGTGTTGTATCACTCAGAGAGTCCTAAAGTTGGATGTGCACAGCAGAACTTAATCCTTAAACAGAAGTGGTATATAAGATATAGGGCTTGACCAGGACCTGAAGGCAAAAGTAAGTTGCATGTGGAAGTGGCCCAAATGCCTATGGTCTCCACTTCAGTCACATTACCTTCCCTATCCCAGTTTGCACCTGTGACATCATGGGGAATTCCTTCTGTTGTGTTGACTGAGGAAGAGAAAATTCATGTCTGGTTCACAAATAGTTCTGAGTAATAAGCAGGCACTACTAGAAAGTAGACATCAGCAGCACTGCACCCACTTTCTGGAACCTCCCTTAAGGACAGTGGTGAAGGGAAATCCTTCTAATGAGCATAACTTCAAGCAATGCTCATGGTTGTTCACTTTTTTTGGAAGGAGAAATGACCAGACATATGATTATATACTGTTTAATGGACTATGGCCAATGGTTTGGCTGGATTGTCAAGGGCTTGTAAGAAATATAATTTAAAAATTGGTGACAAAAGAGGTATGGGGAAGAGGGGCCAATGAAGTGAAAATATTTATATATCACATGAATAATGTTCTGGTGACCTAGGGCCACTCTGACAGGAATATACCACAAATGAGTTGGCCTTAACAAACAGGAGTTTATTCTTACAATTAGGTGGCTTTAAGTCCAAGTTAAAAGTGCCAGGCTCTAGCGATTGGGTGAAAGCCCCTCAACCTTGGGTTCCAGCTCTGCCTCTGCTCCCGGCCCACTGGAGCTAGAGGTGTTCTTCACTCAGACAGTTGCTGGCTGCTGAGACTGAGAAGTCCCAAGGTGGACAAGTAAAAAGGCACAGTCTCCATGTCATCAAACCACATAGCAAGCCATTAACTTAGGTCTATTGTAAGTCCCAAGGTTGGCAGAGCATAGCAGGCTGCTAGGAATGACACAGGCACATGCTGTGTCCGACTGTGCCATAGGCTTGGGTAACCAAAGGGTGACCTCAGCAGAGGAGGTGTTAACAATCAAGTGGATAGGATGATTCATTCTGTGTATATCCATCATCCTTTTTACCCAGCCACTCCTGTCTTTGCCCAAAGGGTTCATGAACAAAGTAGCCACAATAGCAAGGATGGACGCTCACCAACATGAACTTCCACTCGCCAAGGCACACTTGACTACAGCCAGTGATGATTACTCAATCTGCAAGCAACAGAAACTAATGTTGAGTCTGTGATATGGAACATTCCTTTGGGCAATCAGCCAGCAACCTGCTGGCACATTTATTATCATGGACAAAACTTCCATCACAGAAAGGACAGTGTTTTCTATTTATGGGAATAGACACTTATTTTGGATATGGTTTTGCTTTGCCTGCACACAATACTTATGCCAAAATTACCATCTGTGAACTAACAGAATGCCTTATCCATTGTCATGGTATCTCACACAGCATTACCTCAAATCACCAGACTCTCTTCACAACAAATGAAGTGTGTCAATAGGCTTTTGCTCAAGGAATTCACTGGTATTAACATGTCCCCCATTATCCTGAAAGAGCTGGCTTAGTATAACAATAAAATGACCTTCTAAAGACATAGTTACCAATTACAGTTCCATCTGGGTGGCATTTTCTTGAAGAGTTGAAGCAATATTCTACACATTACAAGAGACACTGGAGGAAGAACACTAAAATGCCCCAGGTAATGCATATTGTAATGATTACTCAGTTTTTCACCTAAGAGCCCCATGACCACTTATGCATTTGGGAAATGGGAATACACAATTATTTTTAGGATTATTAAACCCAGAATTCAAGGTGATATTGCTATTTAGGAATCCAAAGGGCCATTAGGACCCATCTATGAGACTGTGGTATGTGGAGGCCAGAAAATAAACGAGATTCCAGCTCACATCAGATGTAACTGCAGAATCACTCAGTGGTTATTTTTCAGGTCCCCAAAAGCATATATTAAATGAACATGTATAAGACTTATCAAAGCTCAAACATTAGTTAGTTGTACTGACAGGCATGAGCAATTGTGCAAGGGAAAGCCAAGTGGCAGTATCTGTAATTGTCCCTCTCCACT
>NW_006922285.1:1094538-1100906 GCF_000298275.1 Orycteropus afer afer
TCATATAGTTTGATGTTCCTTTTTGTTTAAGTATCTCAAAGAAGCTTCCTGCCTTAGCAATCATTGTCAGTGTGCTGACAGTGACTTGCTTTTGAGCTTGGTCCTCAATCCATATCATTAGAAATTTCCCCATATCTGACATAGGTCCTTCTCCCATTTTATTTAGTTTTGTAGCTGTCAGTGGAGGCCATCCTTTAACAGCTTGGGGAATTTTTTTCTTTGTGTTTGAGGATCATCTTTTTTTTTTTTTTTTAATTTTTATTGTGATTTGGGTGAAAGTTCACAGAGCAAATTCATTTTCCATACAGTAGATCACATACAGTTTGTCTCATGACATTGGCTACAATTTTGCACAATGCAACAGCTTCCCTCCCACTTGGTCCCCATAGTCACCTCTTCTCTGTGTCCTTCCCTCCCATGCACTCCTGCTCCCTGACCCTATTCTTCTATAATTATTCTCTCCAAAGAGTGTATCTACCTAATGTAAATGTTCAGCTCTTATGCCTGTCTTTTGTCCCAAATTCTTGGATCAAATGTCAAACTGGAGGCTTTTCCCGACTCACACAGCTGCAGGGACTAACGAGCTCAAGGTTGGTAGGCAGTATAATGGCTGTGGACTCCAATGAATGGTGAATCCAAGATCTCCAGGCCAAATGGTGGATTATTTGCTCATGGACAGTTGTAGGCAGCACAACAGGCTCCCAATCCACAGAAGAGTGTTTCTTTTCCCAAGGGTGTCCATAAATATATTGGAAGCAGACCACACCCCTAGTGAAACTTCCTTTCAACAGAATGGCTGCTCAAAATATATACATCTGATCTCATCATGAGAATAACCCACATAACAACTGCTTAAATTGTTGTCCAGCCAAGATGATACACAACTCCACCTATCACAGTCGACCCCTTGTCAAATTGGCAGCTGAACACATCTCCTTAAACATATACAATTTCTAAATAAGGAAAATTATAAAGTTGTATTTGTGTCTAACAGGATATACTAACACATGTAGAACCAAAACACATTAACCCTTTTTACATTTCATAGCTCATAACAGAAGGAAACAAAAATATTTCATGTATATATACAATGAAGAAATATAACAATCATAGTCATTGTTTCTGCAACTGATCATGTGGTCATAGCTGATATTCAGAACTACCTTCTTCCACCACCCATTCTGTATTTCTCTTGCCCTCAGCAAGCACCTCAGCTGGTCATGGCTCTTTGCTTGGTAGGGTGAAACAAACCCTTATTCCTGAAGGATCTGGGCCATTAGAAGTCATATCAGAATGGAGTTGCTGTAATTTTCCATTGACTTTAATCACAGGGCAAGGTAGTACTAAGAGATGTTCTAAAGAATCTCCAGTATTCCAGGCATTTTCTTCTTTACCTCCTTTATATAATGTCAATCCAATTTCCCCTTGGTGATCAGGATCTATTACACCAGATAGTATAGTAATCTCCTTCTTGTTGATTCAGAGGCCTGAGGAAGCCAAAATAGCCAGGTGGCATTCTTAACTTCCAGTTCAATGCAATCAGTATTGTGTCTTCAGGTGGAAGTGTTCCTCCTTTTGGGACTAAGGTCTCCAGACCCACAGAGCATAGGGTAGCAAGGACAGGAAGCAAAAAAAAAAAAAAAATTGAGTGGGCCACTAGGAGTAATAGTGGGTGGTACCACTCTTGTTCCCACCCCTTGGTTCCTGGACCTGTGAATCCTGGCTATTGAAAAGACAGCACCATTTATTGGACACTGGTTTAGAACATATAACACCTCCTGGAGAAAATTGTCCCAATCCTTCAAGGTATTGTCGCCTAGCAGGCACCAAAATTGTGTTTTTAGTAGGCTCTTCCATCATTCTATCAAGACAGCTGCATCACCCTGATGGGGAACATCATAAGACAGGTGAGTTCCATTAACATAGGCCCATTTCTGTGCTTCATTTGCTGTGAAGTGAATCCCTAGATTCAAACCAAGGTTGTGTGGGATACCATGAAAGTGGATAAAGCATTCTGTAAGTCCATGAATGGTAGTTTTGGCAGAAGCATTGCATGCAGGCAAGGCAAATCCATATTCAGAATAAGAATGTATTCCAGTAAGAACAAAATGCTGTCCTCTCCATGATGGAAGTGGTCCAATGTAATCAAGCCCCCATCAGGTTGCTGGCTGATCACTCCAAGGAGTGGTTCCATATCACAAACTCAGTGTTGGTCTCTGCTGCTGACAGATTGGGCACTCAGCAGTGGTGGTAGCCAAATCAGCCTTGGTAAGTGGGACTTTATGTTGCTGAGCCCATGCATAACCTCCATCCCTGCCACCATGGCCACTTTGTTCATAAGCCCATTGAGCAATGACAGGAGTAGCTGGGGAAAAAAGATGGCTGGTTTCGACTGAACGTGTCATCCTACCCACCTGATTGTTAAAGTCCTCCTCTGCTGAGGTCACCTTTTGGTGGACATTCACATGAGACACAAATATCTTTACTCCTTTGGCCCATCCAGAGGGATCTATCCACATACCTCTTCCCCATACATCCTTGTCAGCAACTTTCCAATCATGCTCTTTCCAAGTTCCAGACCATCCAGCCAAGCCATTAGCCACAGCCCATGAATCCATATGCAATCGTACATCTGGCCATTGCTTTTTCCATGCAAAGTGAACAGCCATATGCACAGCTCAAAGTTCTGCCCATTGGGGGGATTTCCGTTCACAACTGTCCTTCCAGGAAGTCCCAGAAAGGGATTGCAATGCCATTGTTGTCCACTTATGAATGGTGCCTGCATATCATGCAGAACCATCTGTAAACAAGGCACCAGTTTCCTCTTCCTCAGTCAACCGATCATAAGGAACTCCTCATGGTGCAGACTGGGGGAGGGAAGGTAAAGTGACTGGAGTGGAGACCATAGGCATGTGGGACACCTCATCATGCAACTTCCTTATGCCTTCAGGTCCTGCTAGATCCTGACCTCTGATATACCACCTCCATTTAATAATGGAGTGCTGTGTGCACATACAACTTTATGACTCTGAGGGTCAGACCAAACCCAGTTCATGATGGGCAGCTCAGGCCAAATGGTGACTTGGTGGCCCACGGTTAGGCATTCAGTCTCTAGTAAAGCAATGCACCAAGCCAAAAGCTATTTCTCAAAAGGAGAGTAGTTATCTTCAGAGGATGGCAGGGCTATGCTCAAAAATCCCAAGGGTATGCAATGTGATTCACCATTACGGACCTAACAACACTTCAAGCACCATTGGATCAGCTGGATCATATGGTCCAACTGGCAGAACAGCTTGCACGGCAGCCTGAACCTGTTACAGAGCCTTCTGTTGTTCTGGGCCCCAAACAACACAAAACTAGCAGCTTTCCGATTCACTTGATAAATAGGATGAAGCAATACACCCAAATGAGGAATATGTTGCCTCCAAAATCCAGAGCCCCCCCAGACATTGTGCCTCCTTTTTATTGGTGGGGAAAGCCAAATACAATAACCTATCCTTCACTTTAGTAGGAATATCTCGGCATACCCCATACCACCAGACCCTTAGAAATTTCACTGAGGTGGAAGGAGCCTGAATTTTTATTGGATTAATTTCCCACTCTCTAACATGCAGATGTCTCACCAATAAGTCTAGAGTCATTGATATTTTTCCTTACTAGGTCTGATCAGCATAATGTCATCAAGATAACAGACCAGTGTAATGTCTTGTGGAAGGGAAAGGTGATCGAGATCCCTACAGACTATATTATAACATAGTGCTAGGAGTTGATATACCCCTGAGAAAGCACTGTGAAAGTATATTGTTGGTCTTGCCAGCTGAAGGCAAACTGATTCTGGTGGTCCTTTGAAATTGGTATTGAGAAAAAAATGCATTGGCCAGATCAATAACTACATACCAAGAACCAGGAGATGCACTAATTTTCTCAAGCAATGAAACCACATCAGAAAGAGCAGTTGCGTTTGGAGTCATCATCTGATTAAGTTTATGATAATCTACTGTCATTCTCCAAGATCCAACTGTTTTATGCACAGGCCAAATAAGTGAATTAAATGAGGATGTGGTGGGAATCACCACCTCTGCATCCTTCAAGTCCTTGATGGTGGCAGTAATCTCTGCCACCCCTCCAGGGATAAGGTATTGCTTTTGGTTTACTATTTTTCTAAGAAGAGGCATATCTAATGCCTTCCACTTGGCTTTTCCTACCATAATAGGCTTTAATCCACATGTCAGGGACCCAGTGGGGAATTCTGCCAATTGCTCAGTATATCTATTCCAATTATGCATTCTGGAACTGGGGAAATCACTTCAGTATGTGTATGGGGACCCACTGTGAGATGCATCTGAGCTAAGATTCCATCAATAATCTGACCATCATATGCTCCCAGTCTGACTGCTGGGCCACAGTGATGCTTTGGGTTTCCTGGAATTAACGTCACTTCTGAGCCAGTGTCCAGTAATCCTTGAAAATTCTGATGATTTCCTTTTCCCAGTGAACAGTTACTCTTGTGAAAGGCCTCAGATCCCTTTGGGGAAGGCTGGGAGAAAGATTGACGTTATAAATTTTTGGCAATGTAATGGGGTCCTTCCTCAAGGGGAGCCAGCCTCCCTTTCATTCAAGGGGTTGTGGGTCTATAAACTGACTCAAGTCTGGGAATTGACTGTGTATTCTGGCAATTCATTCTGGACTGCAGTTCATGTGACCTATAATTCTTCTGTCTATACCAGTCAAGTAAATATTTAGTAGGTTTGCCATGCATTTCCTTCCTAGGAACACCATGCCCAAGTAGCCAATCCCATAATTTAACATGAATCAGAGTATTCTGATTACTGTTTTGACTCTACTGTCTATTATCTTAACCACACCCACCTTGTCTTTGTTCATTAACTGCTGCCACTTGACCCCTACTACCACAGGGTCCAATCAGCCCCATTGTGGTTTAGTGTCTTTGTTCAATGAAGGAAGTTCCCACTGTCAAATCCAGCTTACATAAAATAGCAATCACAGCAGTCTTCAAGAATGCTGGGGATCCCATCAGAAATTTGTTGCAAATGGGACTCCTGAAAGGTATGTCCTCGGGACTCTCCATTTTTGGCTTGAAGGGTCTAATCTGATAAATCCCTTCTAACAGGCCAATTCCCTAAGCCTCTGGATACCTTCTTCTACATTATAACAAGGCAGGTCTGGTTTTTCAACTTGATTTAAGGTAGGCTGCTGCATAATCTGCATAATCCATGCTTCAGTAAACCGACCAAATAAACAATTAGACCTTTTCCTAACCTCTTGATCTAAAACATTGAATGAAGAATCTGTACTTAGTGGGTCTAAATCAATAAACTCAGATAGATCCCATGTTACATTCCTTGTATGATTTTCCCACACCCTCAGTAACCATTACCACACATAATCTCCAGGTTTCTGTCTGTACATATTAGCAAAATCAAGCAGGTCTTTTCAGGTGTACCATACCACCTCCTCAATCACACTTTGTATTTCACCTTTTGGGGCTTGCTTGGACTTAACTTTAGTTGTAGGTCTAGTAGCAACAATGGGTGGTTGGGGCAGTTCCTAAGAACATTCAGTAAGGTCTTCTATGGCATCTACCTCATGAAATGACCCAGTGGGAACAGTTGGGTTAACCCCATCAAATGAGGTAGAAGGGATAATGATTTTATAGTGATCCCTTCAGGTGGGAGGGATTCAACAGAATTTACAGGTTCTATATAGCCTCATCTTCCTGCCTGTCTGCCCATATGTCCCCATTCCAGGTTTCAAGATCCCATTTTTTCCCAATCAATGACCTCACTTTAACTTCAGATGCCATTATGGGTTGGCAATTCAATTGGCATTGTAATTAAGCCACCCTTAAAAAAAAACCTCTGGGTTTGGTTTACGACAATATCAGCTCTGTTGCTAGAAGAAATAAGGCTTTCTTTAAGAGCACAACTGGAAACATTGAGGTCTTTTATGTGGCGCTTGGGCTGTGACTCAGCAGCCTTGAACTCATCTCCCTTTTTCACGACTTTGTCTAGCACAAGTAGTACCAACCAGCCAGCTTCCTTATACTCCTCAGGCTGACAAAATTGTAGAAAAGTATCACACATGTGACCACCCAGAGCCTAACTTATCAGAAATACTTGATCTATTGGTGGTGCTGTTTTGCATATTAATGTTGCCACCTCATGCCATGGATTAGCAGGGCCCTCTTTACCAATGGAGGCAGAGTCACAAGTGCCTTTATGATTAATCAAATTGGAGAATGAAAGCAGAATCAATGAGAACCAATTTAGGATGCCCAGCCTTATTTTATCTCTCTAGAATCACTTTTAGGAGCTCTGGTAGCATAGCACCTAAGGCACTTGACTGCT
>NW_006922285.1:1101496-1102632 GCF_000298275.1 Orycteropus afer afer
AGTTCACAGAAGAGTGTCACTTTTTCCCAAGATGTCCATAAATATATTGGAAGCAGGTCACACCCCTAGGGAAACTCCCTTTTAATGGAATGCCTACTCAAAACATATACATCTGATCTCATCATGGGAATAACCCACATCACAACTGCTTGAGCCACTCAGAATTTTGGTCCAACCAAACTGACACACAACTCCAGCTATCACACTGGGGTTCCACCAGGTTCTATCAGACCAGCAAACACGACCTTTTTTTAATTATTTTGAGTTTTGTTCTATATTGTTCTCCCACTCTATCCATGATCCCCTCTACAAAGATCTCCCTCCAAATGGCTGACAGTGATAGCCAGGCACCATCTAGTTCGTCTGGTATGATAGTCATATAGGCTGAGGATTGTATGGTGTACCAGTCCCTTGGACTACTTGTTTCCATGCATCTTTGATTTTCTTCAATCTTCTTTGCTCCGGATGAGGAGAGATCCATCATTTCATCTAGATGGCTACTTGCAAGCTTTTAAGATATCAGTGGCTACTCACCAAAGTAGGATGTGGAACAATGTTTTTGTGTAGTATGTTATGCCAATTGAACTTGATTCTGTGTTTGAGGATTATCATGATTGGAGAGTGAAACATGCCAAAATTGTGAATAGCAGTCACTGATTTTCTCACTTTGTGTTGTTTAATAATCTTTCGTTTCACTTCAAAACTGATACTTCTCTTTTGCCTATTGCTGCTACTATCCTTATAATTGGTTCTGCTGCATTTGGCTGCCATGATGCACTTCATGGTAATATTTTCAAAATAAAATTATACAAATATATATTGTTACAATGCGAACAGGTATATAATACATAAGCTTGGTTGCTGCTGCCTACAAGTCAAAGTATATATTTTTATATAGTAAAGTTTTTAGATAGAAAATACACTACAGTACATATATAAGCCAGCAAAATAGGCATTTATTATGACTATCAAGACATATGTATTATAGGTTTTATATGTTAAAAAAAATACCATGATATACCTAGCAGAGCAATTATTTTGCATACAAATATGAGATATGTGTGCTATCTGTGGGAAGCTGTTGTATTTGCTACAATCTCATACTCGGATATGGATTTCTGAATTATATTATAACA
>NW_006922285.1:1103892-1112825 GCF_000298275.1 Orycteropus afer afer
TTTTTCAATCAAGTTTACTTTCATCCTTACATTAGTACAGCTTTTGCCAGAATGAATCTTTGTTCTAATTTGTGTTATGACCCTTGCCTGTGTATCTTTTAGTTTACAATAAATTGTTTAACAAACTCACCTAATTAAAATTACATTTAAAATTTTACCTCTTTCAAGATATCATGTATCTCATCCCCACACAGATTATTCTTTTTCTCTGAGTCATCTTCATGGAATTAAGCAATTAATTGTGACACCTAGGTATATTCATTTCCATTATAGAGAGTACTCTTGAAGTTCAAGCACCATGTATTTTGCTATTATTATAGTTTTAGCTTTCAACATTTTCAGTTTCATTCTTTACAATGGCTCACTCTCAAGATGCCGTCCATATGCAATCCTTTTCTATTTATCTTGAATTGTTTTATTTCTTCCTTTTATTCATAGGCGTTATAAGTTCTTTTTGAAAAATGGTTAAACCTCTTGACTACTCTTAATTTTTTCTACTCCCTTTCTAAATTTCTCATAGCCAAGATTCCCTAAATTGCAATTTTAAATATCCACATAATTATCCTAATTACTCATACACTGATATTTCTCTACATTTATTCTTGTTATTTCTACTGATTTTGATTATTTCTTTACTGTTTATTTTCCTTAAAATTTTAATCTTGTAATGCCTCTCTTCCTCCTACTCTGCTTAAAATGACTGTACAAATCATTTACAAAATTTGGGATGACTTATTAGTACAGCATAATCCAGCTTTACTGACCCCTGTAGTCTTTATAAACATTTCTAAGAGTTCAAAAGGAGCTCTGGTGGCATAGTGCCTAAAACATTTGACTTCTAACCAGAAGACTGGCAGTTCAAACCCACGACCCTCTCCTCAGAGGAAGATTGGGCAGTCTACTTCCTTAGTGATACCTCTGGGAAACCCAAGGAGGGGTCGCTACTAGTCAAATACAACTCAATGGCAGTGAGTTTGAGTTTAAGGGTTCAAAAGTCATGGGTAGATAGATAACGTAGGATTGGTTTTAAAAATCTTTCTCAATTGTTAGTAGAAGAAAAAAAATAATTATCTGCCAATTCTTTTTTATTAAGGTTTCATAGTATCAAGAATCCTAAAGCAATTTGCATTATTATTAACAAAAAGAAGGTGGTGAATACCTGTCATTTGATATTTGGGGATGAAAAGATTTAAGTGTCTATATCCAATAGTATGGGAGCTCTGGTGATGTAGTGCCTAGGCAGTTGACTGCTAAGCAGAAGGCTGGAGGTGTAAACCCATGATCCACTCCTCAGAAGGAAGGCTGGGGAATCTACTTCCACAGTGATACCACCTGGGAAACCCAAGGAGGGGTCGCTATGAGTCAGATCTGACTCCACGGTAATGAGTTTTTTTGTTAACGAATAATATATTCCCACTTTACTGACAATTCATGGAATAGTGGGACAAAGAAAATTACCTCCATGCTTTTGGAGAAGTATGAGAAACTTAACCTTGAAAGTAGAAATATTATAGAAATAAAATAAACATTATCAGACTTTTTGAAGCCTCCATATCATTGAGTTTGTTCTTTTATCTCACTTCCATCTGTTTGTTGTTGTTGTTGTTATGTGCCATCGAGTCAAACCCGACTCATAGCGACCCCTCCTTGGGTTTCCGAGGCAGTATCACTACGGAAGTAGGATTGCCCAACCTTCCTTCTGAGGAGTGGCTGGTGGCTTTGAACCGCCAGCCGTCTGGTTAGCAGGCAAGTGTCTTAGCCACTATGCTACCAGAGTAGACCTAGATATAATCTAAAAGGATTGCATATGTACAATCAAAGGAATGGTATGACTCATATACTAAGTTTATTGTTATCATCTTAGAGGAAGTTAAAAAATCAAAAAGCATACCTCTAAGAACTAGAAGCATTTTTTTTTTAATATTCATAATTTATTAATGCATTAAAATATGGAAGGTAAGATTTGGGGCTTTGATGTTAGACAACCTAAGTTTAGTCTCCTCTGGTCAACCATTTCTATGTAGCTTTGAGCAAACTACTTGCCCAAAACTTAGTTTTCTCATTTTCAAAATTCAAATTTAAAAAATTTAAAAGGACCTGCCTCACAGTGTTGTGGTAAATATTGCATTAGTATGTGAAATTATTGACATACAAAATATGTTCAATAACTAAAATGTAGTATTTATTTTTAGTTTATGAGGGATTAGTTGTTCAGTGGTAGAATTCTCACCTTCCATACAGGAAGACAAAGTTTATTCCCCACCAATGCACCTCATGTACAGTGACCACCCATCTTTCAAGGGAGGCTTGTGTGTTGATATGATGCTGAAGAGATCTTAATGAAGTTTCTAGAGAAAGATGGACTGGGAAGAAAGGCCTGCAGATCTACTTCCAAACATTAATCAATAAAAAAGTTAAAGATCACAATGATCAAAATCACAGTAGATAATGGAGGCGGTATTGCCTTCTATTGTATAAGGTGCCACCATGAATCAGACTAACTCTATGGTAGCTTACAACAAAAAGTATTAGATTGTGCTCTACTCAGCTTTTCTCTGAGGGTGTCAGATTTTAAGCCCCTAATGCAGAAATTACCCATATATTTGTCTCTGTGGCTACTAAGAAAAATGGTAACTGAGGAAATAAAATATAAGTGTTTTACCAGGAGTACCTTTGGATGGCACAAACAGTTTGCCTTGACCACTAACCCAAAAGTTGGTGGATCAAATGCACTCAGAAATAAAACAAAAGAAAACTGTGGTGACCTGCATCCATAAAATTATAGATAAGAAAATCCTATGAAGTTCAGTTCTACTCTGTAACACTTAGGTTCACCATGAGATGGAACTGACTTTATGGCAATGGGTTTGTTTGCTTTTGGCTATATCAGGATTTGGTTTTGTCAGAGGCAAAAAAGAGAGATACTCAGAAACTGAAAGAGTGATGGGGAACTTGGTATGGCATACAAGTGGTGACTTCTTTTACTGTTTCCATTCCAAGCAATTCTATATATACCATGAAGAACATGTAAACATTTAAAAATATTTAAATTGGATCATACAATGAGAACTGAGTAAGCTAGTCTGGTGCTATCTCGAAAATTCTTCTTTTCAACTTATCCAATCCAAATCTTAGTTTTTCCTTCTTTAGTTAGTAAAAATTTTAAACCATATTTGAATATGCAGAACTAAATAGAAGCCTTCAGGGGGAGAAAAAGGCAAAATTACCAAATCATGTGAATTGGGCATAGCTTTAAATCATTTTTTTTCCTATAATCAAACTAAATTTTAGACCTTAATATGCAATATTAGTAGAAAGAATACTTCCATTTCTATGTTAATATACAGCTGGAGGAGAGTACATAGCAATTATGGGATGACTAAAAGGCCCAGAAGCATAATAGCGAAGTTTTGAACAATTTAATCTATTAAAATACCAGTTAGTGGGTAAAGAAAATACTTTTAACATATGTTTGCAGTACATGATAAGCTGGTAAACATTTTAGTATAATGTGATTTTTTTGAGCAGTTTCACCTCCTAAACAAATATTTTTCAGAAAATGGAATGAAAATCCTTTTAGTTGTTGACATTTTAATTTTTAAAAGCATTTTATCCAATCCCCATCATCTAGTTTTAAAAATTTTCTACAGTCTTGCTTTTCTTATCTTTGTTTCTGTATTATCTTTCTCTGAAGCAGTTCATAAAGGCAGGTCTGTCATCTTCCATACAAAGCCATCTCATCTCTGCTTCCATCTTTCTCTCATAATTGCCTTCTGGATTCTACTTCCCTATTCAAATTCAGTTTATCCCTCATTCTCAACTTCATCACCACCCTCTTCCACTCTGAATATTTATTGACAGCTGTGTTTCACATACTATTCTAGGTACTGAGGATACAGTATAAATGTGTCATGGAGTAATTGTTGCTAACCTGCTCATAATTCAGTACTAGATAAGTTATTTTAAAGTAATTACATTGAATTATGATTGGAAATATGTAAAATATATATGGAATATGTGCAAAATAAAGAGTATTTCACTTCACAGGTGTCAAGGTCTATAAAAGTTACCAATATGGAAATGAAACCTTGACAGTGAGAGTGATACACAATAACTGCTTCAAGGAATGACTATGAATACTTAGGTAAGAGAAAGGGAAGTTTAAGAAGAGGGAAGAAGTTGTGCAAAACTATGGATGACTGAAATTGTCTTACAGTAACATGTTGGATCCAATATTTCATAATTTATAATACAGAAATTGATACCCATTCAAAAATAATTAACAGATCATTTCATTAAGTCAATACTATGGAAAGGGGCACATTAATATCAGGAAAAATTGAAGTGGTAGGTTGGGGCTAGATATGAAGGAAAAAATCTATACAGGTAGATCTTGTCAGATAGAACACACAGGAATCAAATTGACTACATCTGTGGAGACAGACAATGGAGAAAATCAATAACATCAGTCAGAAAATGGCCAGGGGCTAACTGCAGAACAAGCCATCAATTGCTCATATGCAATTTCAAGTTAAAGCTGAAAAAAATTAAAACAAGTCCATGAGAATCAAAGTACAACTTTGAGTGTATTCCATTTGAATTAGAGACCTTATGAAGAATAAATTGGATCCACTGAACATTAATGACCAGAGAACAGATGAGTTGTGGTATGACATCAAGGATATCATACATGAAGAACGCAAAAGCCCGTTAAAGAGACAAAAAATAAAGAAAACACCCAAATGTATGTCAGAAGAGACTCTGTAACTTGCTCTTGAATGAATAGTAGCTAAAGTGAGTGGAAGAAATGAGGAAGTAAAGGAGCTCAACAAAAAATTTCAAAGGGCAGCCTGAGAATAGAAAGTAAAATATTACAATGAAATGTACAAAGACTTGGAGATAGCAAACTAAAAAGCAAGAACACTCTTGGGATTTCTCAAGCTGAAAGAACTGAAAAAAAATGCAAACCTCAAGTTGCAATATTGAAAGTTTCTATGGGAAACATACTGAACAATGCAAGAAGCATGAAGGGAACATGATAGGAATACAAAGATTCACTGTACCAAAAAGAATTGGTTGACACTCAGTCATTTCAGGAGATAGCACATGATCAAGAACTGATGGTACTGAAGGAAGAACTCCAAGCTGCACTGAAGATACTGGTAAAAACGAAGCATTCAGAAACTGAAGGAGTATCAACTGAGATGCATCATCAAATGGTGCAACACAGGAAGTGAACGTTAATCTATGTAAAAAAAAAAAAAAATGGGAAGATAGATATCTGGCCAACTGACTGGAAGAGACCCATATATGGGTCCATTCTAAAGAAAAATCATCCAACAGAATTCAGTTACTATTGATAGTTCATTAATTCCACAGGCAGGTAAAATTTTGCCGAAGATACTTAAAAAATTGTTGCAGTACTCCACGTACAGAGAACTGATAGAAATTCAAGATAGATTCAGAAGAGGAAGTGAAATTAGTGATATAATTGCTAATGTCTAATGGAACTTGGCTGAAAGCAGAGAATACCAGAACAATGTTTATCTGTGTTTTATTGACTGTGTAAGGACATTCGACTGAATGAATCACAACAAATTATGGATAATATTGCAAAAAAGTGAAAATTCCAAAACAGTGAATTGTGTTCATGAGGAACTTATATATAGAAAAGGAAGCAACTGTTGAAACAGAACAAGATGATACTGCAGGATTGAGAATCAGGAAAAGTGTACATCAGATTTTCAGCTTTTCACTGTTCTTGTTCAATCTGTATGAAGAGTAAAGAATCTGAAAAGTTGGATTGTATGAAGAAAAACACAGCATCAGGATTGGAGGAAGACTCATTAGCAACCTGTGTAATATGCAGATAACACACCTTGCTTGTTGAAAGTGAAAAGGACTTGAAGCACTTACTGATGAAGATCAAACACTACATAAAGAAAACATAAGACAACAAAAAAGAAAGCAAAAATCCTCAAAACTGTACCAATAAGCAACATCATGATAAATAGAGAGAAGACTGACATTGCCAAGTGTTTCATTTTATTTGGATATACACAATCAATGCTCATGGAAACAGAAGTCAAGAAATCAAATGACATATTGCATTGGGTAAATCTATTGCAAAAGACCACTTTAAAATGTTCAAAGTAAAGATGTCACTTTGAGGACAAAGTTGCATCTGACTGAAGCCATGATCCTTTCAATAGCTTCACATGCTTGTAAAAATTGGAGAACAAATAAGAAATTCTTAAAAAGAATTGATGTATTTGAATTATGGTGTTGGTGAAGAGTATGGAATATACCATGGGCTGCCAGAAAAGTGAACAAATCTGTACTTGGCTATACTTCGAATTAGTAGAGCCAGAATGCTTCTTAGAGGTGAGAACAATGAGACTTTGTCTCATGTACTTTGGACATGTTATCAGGAGAGACCAGGCCTTGGAGAAGAAAATCATTCTTGGTAATATAGAGGAGCACTGACAAAGAGGAAGATTCTTAATAAGCTGGATTGACACAGTGATTGAAACAGTGAGTTCAAACATAGCAATGACTGTGAGGATGATGCAGGCCCTCTACTGTTTTGTTTGAGTCAGAGCCATTTGGATGGCACCTAACAACAAAAATGGCTAAACAGTGCCCATTTTAAAGTTCTGAAAATTTATCCTTTTGTTGGTGAGATGCCAAAGGAACTGAAGAGTGGTATTCTTTTTTGTTGTTGTTGTTCTTGTTGTGTTAGGTGCCATCAAGTTGTCTCTGAGTCATAGAAACCCTATGCACAGCAGAACAAAACACTGCCTAGTTCTGTGCCAGCCTCACAATCCTTGCTATACCTGAACCCATCATTGCAGCCACTGTGTCAACCCATCTTGGAGAGGGTCTTCCCATTTTTCATTGACCCTCCACTTTACCAAGCATGATATCTTTCTCCAGGGAATAGTTCTCTCTAACAACATGACAAAGTAGGTAAGATAAATTCTGGCCATTCTCGCTTCCAAGGAGCATTGCAGCAGTACTTCTTCCAGGACAGATTTGTTAGTCTTTTTTGCAGTCCATGGTACCCTTAGCATTCTTCTCCAACACCACAACTCAAAAGTATCAACTCTTCTTTGGTCTTTTAGGTATATCAATCTGCAATCTTTATGACAGATGCCAAAATATGGAATGAAAAGTTAAACTACCAAGTAAGTGAAGTGATATACCTCAAAACTCTCTCATCACCAGTTTCAATTCCTGTATTTGGTATTTATAACATCTTTCCAATAACAGACTGGTCCTTACTGTGGGCCTTATTAATGTGGACTCCATATTTGCATTCCTGGAGGATTAAGAATTTGACTATAAAAACTATATTCACCTAACATTGCAGGAGTCTTAGTTCCAACAATAATTAATTTTTATTTTCCACTAATTCCTCTCCATTACTTTTTTTTAAAAAAAAAAGTATTCTCTCAAAGCCCCTTCTCAAGTATATCCTCTCATTATCAATAAACAAACTTATCTTTTACTTCTTTATTGATATTTAATATTTGAATAAATTGAGTATCTTTTATTTCTTAAATAATATTTATTCCTGTTAGCCTATAGCAGTCTACATCCTAAAATTTATCCTCTCTTGACCTTATATGCATTTAGCTATTGATTTATGCAATTTGTCACAAAGCTAAAAAAAAAAAAAAAAGGGAACACTAGCTCCCCCTAATTTTGTACTCTTCCTTTTCCATTTCACCATGATTCTCCCTCATGATTCAAAATGAGTAGCTCACATTAATGTAATGTATATCTTTTAAATTGATCAGTCTCTCGGGCACCTTGAACATATATTTCTGATGACCATTGTATTTGACATTTCCCACTCACTCAACTTTCATGTTTTTTTTTTTCTTCTTGCAGTTCTTTTTATGTCTTTAATCATTCTTTTGTTGATTCTTCTTTGAAACTTTCATATTAATATTTTGATCTTCCATTTGTATACGCACTTTTATTTTATCCTTATATATAGCATTTGAGTGCTACATAAACTCTAGTATTTCTGTATATATACATCACAATAGAACTTTCTATCTCTGGTATTTAGTTATGTTCTGAACATGTTTACATGACTCACTTTCAGGTACCTAAAATATTACATATATGATGCATCATCTTGATCCCAGCCATACTAACATTTTCTATTCCCTAGTCCAAAAAAGGCACCAATATCTACCCTTTTACAGTGCTGGAATCAACGTAGTTCAGAAGTTGCTGTCACTCCTTTGATATCTTCAATCATTTGCAAGTCCAGGAAATTATACTTCCTTAAACTCCTCAAAAGCATCAAATTCTAACCTTTTCTACCCACACTATAGTTACTTCACTATCTAGGCCTGCTAAGAAAAAATGCCACAACTGGGTCACTTTACAAACAGAAATTTATTTTCTCACAGATTGGGAGGCTATGAGCCTGAATTCAGAGTGCTAGTTCTAGGATAAGGTTATTTCTCTCTGTCAACTCTATAAGAAGGTCATTGTCTCAGAGTTTCTGCACCTGGGCTATTTTCATAGGCCTTGACATCTCTCTTCCTTCTTATCTTTTGCTTATATGTTTAATCTTTTTATTTAAATCTCAAAAGAGATTGAGTTAAGACACACTCTACACTAATTCAGTCTCATTAACAAAACAAAGACAACCCCTTCACAAATGGAATTATAACCACACATATAGAAATAGGGATTCGCAACACTTAATTTCTGAGGATGAAATTCAATCCATAACACTGCCTAATTGATACATATCATTTCTCCATTGAATAAATACAAAATGCTTCTCTTTGTTCACTCTGTCTTTAGTTGGATCATTCTCTCTTCTTGAAATCTCAGTAATCTTTCTAAAATTTGCATCTAATCAGGTGCCAAATCCCCTTATTTAAAACTCTTCAACGGTTCTTCAG
>NW_006922285.1:1119990-1120728 GCF_000298275.1 Orycteropus afer afer
CACAAAGAAAGAAAATTGTATTTTATTGTGAGGGTATACTGCAATTATGTAAATTAGTCATTTTCAGATTAGACTTCTCCATTGTTTCTAGTTAACTTTTAATACAAATCCTATATGTTTAATTTTATGTATATTTTCTTTAAGGCAAACTCTAATAAAGGAAACTTAAAGAGCATATGCATTTAAAATATGATAAACTTTGACAAATTTCCATCAAAATGATTTAATAAATTTATCCTTTTATGGCCAGTGCTGACTGAAAACCAAAAGAAAACCTTCTATGGCCAGTGCTGACCAAAAACCAGAAGAATTGTGGGAGGATATCAAGAACATTATCCATGAAGAAAGCAAGAGATCACTAAAAAGACAATAAAAGAAGAGAAGAACAAAATGGATGACAGAAGAGACTCTGAAACTTGCTCTTGAGTAGAGACAAGCTAAAACCAATGGAAGAAATGACAAGATAAAGGAGCTGAGCAAAAGATTTCAAAGAGCAGCTCCAGCAGACAAAACCAATTACTATAATGAAATGTGCAAAGACCTGGAGTTTGAAAACCAAAAAGGAAGAATATGCTCAGCATTTCTCAAGCTGAAAGCACTGAAGAAAAAATATAAGCCTCTAGTTGCAATATTGAGAGATTCTTTGGGAAAATATTGAATGATGCAGGAAACATCAAGAGAAGATGGCAGGAATACACAGAAACATTGTACTAAAAGGAACTGGTTGAACTTCATACA
>NW_006922285.1:1122278-1123489 GCF_000298275.1 Orycteropus afer afer
TGGGATTGGGCAGTGTTTTGTTCTACTGTGCATGGGGTCACTATGGGTCAGAAACAACTTGACGGCACCTAAAAAAAAACATGGCCAGTGCATTAATGTGCTTGTCTCTTCACAGTCTTTCCAAAATTGAGTTTTATCAAATGTTAATATCATTTCAATCTTTTTGTGAAACAATCTCTCTCTGTTATAAGTCCAATTTCTTTCATTACTAAATAGTTTTGAGGTAATATCTCATGCTCATTTGTCATTCATAATTATTTACCACTAATTTTCACTTTGTACTAGGTTTATCTTCTAGTATTAATTTTAAATAAATTAACTTGTATCATATTAAAATTGCAAATATTTTCCAGGTTTGCTTTTGTAAACCTTTGATGTACTATTATTTTCATTGTAATTAATATTATCATTTATTTTTCAAGTAAAACATACATATAACACAGATTGGTTTTTTTTGTGTGTATGTGTGTGTGTGTGAATTTTAGAGATTGTTTCATATATATAAAAATCTTCTCTATCAAAAAAACACATATTTATTTTTATTAAAGTGAGAGTTGTTTTCCTACTTTCTGCTCAATGTAGGATTAATTTTGGAATATGGAAGACATCAATCTAGTTTTGATTCTTTCTAAATGGGTGAACAAGTTGTTCTAAATAATATTAATGGAAAAATTGATCATTTTCCAATTTATTTATTTAAATTTAGTGAGCATTTACTATCTGTCTGTTACAATCAAAAGAATATGAAATATTTATGGTGGAGGTAAGTGATTTTTGTTTCTCCTAATGTTAATGAGAATGCTTCTTGTGGTTCAAAATTAATTTCAATTTTGACATTACTTTAAATTACAATTTTAAGGAATCAATATATCTTATGACATTAATTAATATATTTTAAAATTAAAAATAACTATTATAGAGCAAGATGGAAGTGTAAGTAACTGCAGGTTGTCATCCTCCACAATAAGTCAAGGAAAAAACAAAGAGAGAGAGAGAGACTGGTGGAATCAATAGTCTCAGAATTTTAAAAGCAGTCAAAGATTTACAGAATCTAAGTGAACACTGAATGAAGAAAATATTCCTTTTCAAATGGTAGGAAAACTTTCTCTCAACTATACTCAAAAAATTCCATTGCTCTGAAGTCAATTCATAGTGACCCTTATTGGGTTTCCAAAGCTATAAATCTTTTTTGGGAGATAGAAAACCAAAAG